>NC_064623.1:226496242-226799272 GCF_023898315.1 Schistocerca nitens
AGAAGTTAAGTCCCATAGTGCTCAGAGCCATTTTGAACCACAGTCCACAGGCCTGACAGAATAGTCACTCGAAGGGGATTACGTCATCAAGGGCGGGTGACATCTGCTGAAGGAGGATCACTTATCACTATGGCTTTAACTCTTTTTGCAACTGAAAATGGCGTGTCCATTGTTCATATTGCGTGGAATTAATTTGCAGCCCCATTCTATCAGAGACGGTCTTTTTGGAAGCAAATGTAGTGCCCATCCCTCAGTATGAATGAACAAACCAGCTTCTTGAAATACATGCAACTTTTTGTATCACATGTTCCCTGCTCCAAAGACCATCGTTGCTTGGTACTAAATGAGCAACATATTTCCTATTCACACATTGATGTATTATATTTTTGCAAGAAAAATTACATCACACTTTAGTCTTTTCCAGATCACTATTGCCACAAATTACAGCCTTTACACAGAAGTGTTTATGGTCCCGTTAAGAGGTTTGTAAACTCTGCATGCGATGACGCATGGATGACAGAAAACAACCAAGTGATTATAATAGGCAACATCCCAGGGATCGTGAAAACTACACTACTAAAAACAATTATGCCCAGAAATACATAGGCTGGATTCAAAGAGACAGATAAATCCCTTCTAAAATAGGGGCATTGTAATCTTCTGCCTTCTTACGTAACAGACCGATTCTAATGTTGTTGGTTGTGGTTTAACTGCTGAAGCTGGTCTTCAACTGCTCGCTGTCAGTAATAACACCTGTTGAACGTCATTTTTTGTGCTTTCAGTCTTTCCTTAGTTGCTTTAAATTCGTGGAAGTACGTTCCGTCTATGCAACCAATTGAAGACAGTTTGTTTATTGCCATACGCTTTCGCGTCTTTTATTTGGGAAGCATCTTCAGTGGCGATTATCAGCGCTGTTAACTCATGGGTGTGGTCCTGGAGATGTATTCGTTAGTTTGCATCAACATATGTTGATCAAAAAAACGGAAAGTGGAAGTGATATATGCGATGTGGCAAATGTAGGTGAAAGAACGCCATAAATCGCATGGCGCATGGAAACTAACGAATACATCTCCAGAACCACACGCACGAGTTAACGGCGGTGGAAATCGCCACTGAAGATGCTTCCCAAATAAAAGAAGCGAAACGCGTACGGCATTAAACAAACTGTCTTCAATTAATTGCATAAACGGAACATACCTCCACAAGCTCCAGTTAAATTAAACATCAAAACGTGACCAACCGGCTTCCCAGCGCTTAAAGATGTCAAGCCATTTGAGAAACCGTCACCAAGGAAAAAATACAGCAAACAAGTTCAGTAATTTCTGACAGACATTCCACCCAAAGACACGCAACTTTGCCAGCAACAAGCTTCCACAGACAGAGAAATTTGATGTTCTGTGCGAAAACATACGTTCTGAAGCAAGAGACGTGTGAAGCTAAATGACAAGATAAAACCAGGAAAGACAGCAGGCATTCTTAAGAAGGTTCTTGGAGATGAAGGAGACGAGGATGCGGATGCCCTGTGTCAGGCGTCAGACTACATCGACGGGGGAAAAAAACTGCAACACCAAGCGGAAGTTGTGCGGCATAAACGAAAGATGGTTGGCGGGTATCTACAGCTGAAAGATGATGTTGATCCGACACTCGCACCGGTCGCATACGATAGGTGCCGGCAGCGTCAGCACGAGGGTGCGAATCAGGTTTGCTTTAAATACACGCTGCAACGGTCGTGAGCGTTAGTTACCTTCGAAACTTGACGTGGTGAGCTGTTGTTGGTAAAGTATGCCTTTAAGGCTACAAAGACGTCATTACCAACACTTCACTGACTTCGAACGAGGTCGTGTAACAGGGCTACGAGAAGCTGGTTGTTCCTTCTGTGGAATGGCAGAAACGTTTGGCAGGAATGCAGATGAACGCTGGCAGCGGCAGTCACGAGAACATACGGTAGCAAGAAGACCGAGAGGCGTGCAGCAGCCTTCACCACGGAGACACGGCCAGCTGCTGACTTCAGGGACGGCTCCCAGCACTCTGGCTGCAAATCTGCAGGTTAGTTTGGCAGTTCCACCTGCTGTGCTTCCATTCGTACGCAGGTTTCTTCCATCTAGATAACGCTCGACCATATACCACTGTCGAGCCTTGGCCTACTTCATCACCATATCTAGCCCCCATTGAGTAAATATGGCACATCAAAGGACGACAGCCCCTGCGTCATCCATAAACAGCATTAACATTCCCTATACTGACCGACCAAGTGCAACAGGTGTCCAACTCCGTCCCACAAATTGAAATTCTGCGGCTGCACAACACAAGGCGTGCAGCTTTACAGCTTGCATTCAACATTCTAGCGGTTACATCGGTTATTGCAAACAAGGGAAAGCAGAAAGGTGGAAGGAGTATATACAGGGTCTATACAAGGGCGATATACTTGAGGACAATATTATGGAAATGGAAGAGGATGTAGATGAAGATCAAATGGGAGATACGATACTGTTTGAAGAGATTGACAGAACACTGAAAGACCTAAGTCGAAACAAGGGCCCGGGGGTAGACAACATTGCATTAGAACTCCTGACAGCCTTGGGAGAGCCATTCCTGACAAAACTCTATCATCTGGTGAGCAAGATGTATGGGACAGGCGAAAAACCCTCAGACTTCAAGAAGAATATAATAATTCCAATCCCAAAGAAAGCAGGTGTTGACAGATGTGAAAATTACCGAACTATCAGTTTAATAAGTCACGGCTGCAAAATACTAACGCGAATTCTTTACAGACGAATGGGAAAACTAGTAGAAGCCGACCTCGGGGAAGATCAGTCTGCATTCCGTGGAAATGTCGGAACACGTGAGGCAATACTGACCCTACGACTTATCTTAGAAGCTAGATTAAAGAAAGGCAAACCGACGTTTCTAGCATTTGTAGACTTAGAGAAAGCTTTTGACAGTGTTGACTGGAATACTCTCTTTCAAATTCTGAAGGTGGCAGGGGTAAAATACAGGGAGCGAAAGACTATTTACAATTTGTACAGAAACCAGATGGCAGTTATAAGAGTCGAGGGTCATGAAAGGGAAGCAGTGGTTGGGAAGGGAGTGAGACAGGGTTGTAGCCTCTCCCCAATGTTATTCAATCTGTATAATGAGCAAGCAGTGAAGGAAACAAAAGAAAAATTCGGAGTAGGTATTAAAATCCACGGAGAAGAAATAAAAACTTTGAGGTTCGCCGATGACATTGTAATTCTGTCAGAGACAGCAAAGGACTTGGAAGAGCAGTTGAACGGAATGGACAGTGTCTTGAAAGTAGGGTATAAGATGAACATCGACAAAAGCAAAACGAGGATAATGGAATGTAGTCGAATTAAGTCTGGTGATGCTAAGGGAATTAGATTAGGAAATGAGACACTTAAAGTAGTAAAGGACTTTTGCTATTTGGGAAGCAAAATAACTGATGACGGTAGAAGTAGAGAGGATATAAGATGTAGACTGGCAATGGCAAGGAAAGCGTTTCTGATGAAGAGAAATTTGTTAACATCGAGTATAAATTTAAGTGTCAGGAAGTCATTTCTGAAAGTATTTGTATGGAGTATAGCCATGTATGGAAGTGAAACCTGGACCATAAATAGTTTAGGCAAGAAGAGAATAGAAGCTTTCGAAATGTGGTGCTATAGAAGAATGTTGAAAATTAGATGGGGTAGATCATAAAACTAATGAGGAGGTATTGAATAGAATTGGGGAGGAGTTTGTTGCAAAACTTGACTAGAAGAAGGGATCGGTTGGTAGGACATGTTCTGAGCCATCAAGGGATCACCAATTTAGTACTGGATGGCAGGGTGGAGGGTAATAATCGTAGAGGGAGACCAAGAGATGAATACACTAAGCAGATTCAGAAGGATGTAGGCTGCAGTAGGTACTGGGAGATGAAGAAGCTTGCACAGGATAGAGTAGCATGGAGAGCTGCAAAAACCAGTCTCAGGACTGAAGACCACAACAACGTCGGTTATTAATGTACCAGCATTTCGCACTTGCAATGGTTTATCTTGCACTGACATTAACATCCGAACTTGTAAAAGTCAATCACTTAAATATGTTACCCAGAGAAATGTATCCCAGAAATTTCATAACTCTACATGAATTATTTTTTAAAATTGCGACTTTTTTCCATCAGTGTATTTATTCACAGCAATCCAAGTGATGAGCGGATTCGATGCTATAGTTGTAAGCACTAAGCACACCTGTGATGTGTTAAAAATGATGTGACAGGGCTTCTTTTACGTATTTTTGAGAGAGCAGTCAGACGAACACAGATAAAAATTTTTGGTATACATTACTGACTCACTTATTTTAACAATAACACAATTTATGATCTTAGTTTCTTCCCTAACGGTGTAGGAATTTGTATTAAAATAAATTGTGGCTGTAAAGGCGTTATATTTTTAATTAAGTAACCAACGTCTTATCTAAATTAAATGATGAAATCATTATGTTCCACAATGCCCCAACGTTGGACCAATTGGCCACATGGTCGGGGTACCTTGTCCCAGACGGTATTACTGTACCAACACTTTTTTATGAATAGACAGTGCCAAGTCAGAATTAATTACTTGTATGGCTGTTGCAAATATGTACTAATGTTTTCGCATAGAAAGATCACTGGAAACTTTTAAAATGCAAGCTGAAAAAAAAATCAAGAGCAAAAAAGTCTCTCGCACATACATGTTCAGCGGTTGGACAACTATTTTTCTGGACTTGAGCCAGAGTTCTACATGCTACTATCGAGAGCTAAATGTTTTTCCGTAAGGTGTGACACGACTGCATCTCTACCTGTTTTATTGCAATAATTAATCCTTCCGCCTCTTTTAGTTATGTACTTCAAGAACCATTGTTGCGACAACTGTCTCGTGGACACTGATAGCAGTTCCCATGAAGTCAGGTATAATTACTGCAAACAGATTAAATAACTTCCGTCAGACGTGAGCTTCTAAATTATCTGCTCTAAATAGTTTTCCAGAAAGGAATTTTGTATTGTTACGCTGGTGTCTCGTTAAGCCTGCCAATTACAAAATGGTAACTACCTAGTGACAGTTGATGTAGAAGTCTTCTCCAACGATGACTACACAAAGCTATGGCTCACTAACACATACGTTCCGCACTAAACTTAAAAAGGGCCATGTGAGTGTGACCCAGGTGGCCGATATGTACTGTAGCAACTATGCGTAGTATTAGAATTTTATACATGTTTTTCTCCTTTCATAACTTATTTAAATAACTTTCATTAACTTGATTCATCTTAATAGTAGGTATCGTAGACGCTACATATAAAGTTAGTACAACACCTCAAGGCAAGACCTTTTGACTGTACGGTGTGTCAGTCGCTAATAAAGGAATCTGAAATTTGTGCAACAGTGCTACAGACTTGCAAAACTTGCATCAGGTTAAGCACAGAGAAAAGTTCTGCAAAGACGGTTTGGTGAACTATTGACCCTACCTATTGTAAAATTTTTTAACAGGTCTGTGCCCTTGGAAAAGTTTTGGGTAACAGGCTTCTCGGGTTTTAATTATGAACAGTGGTGTGGTGTTCAGGAGGTAATAAATATTATTGAAGCATTTCGTGGATCATTTTGTCACTGTACTCACAACAGGTAAGCCAGTATGAAATAAGCAATTTTACTTACAAAACAGTACCCATCTAGATTGTATTAGGACACGAGTTGGTTGGTGGGGGGAGTGGAGGGGGGGAGGGGGGTGGGGGAAGAAGGTGCGTGTGTGCGCGCCCCTCCAGGTCGTGTGAAGGGCGGGCAGGCGCGTGTGTGCGCTCCGCACAGTGCATCGTGCAGTGCGCGGTAGAGTGTAAATCGCACCAATGTCAGCAGTTTCCTTCCCCACCCCATTCGCATACTGGGCCTTTCTCATAGCCTCTGTACACGCCCTCATCTCTTTTGTTCGTGAGCTCTAGCTCTACGAGAGATATACGATGCTGGCAGCATAATGGTATTCGTCTTCGAATACGGGTTTTCTACATTTACCCAACAGGGTTTGGCGAGAGCTACTACTTTCTTCCAAGCACTTTCAGCTAAGTTCCCAGAGCATTTCTGTTACATTTTTCTGTGAGCTATATCTACCTGTTACAATTCTAGCAGTACACCTTTGAATTAGTTTAACGTCTGATGTTACGCTTACTTGATACGGACTTGTAATGCGCCAAAAACATTTTGTTACGATTTTTTCGTTTCGCTTTACGTAAGAGAGCCGACTCAATCTCGACAAGAAAACGGATGTAAATAGTCTTCACGGGTTTGCCGCCGGATCACGTTGTGCAAATTCCACACTATTTCCTCGGAGCAACTGTCCGCCATCTTCAGGTGGTTCAGCCTCGCTCGTGGCTGACTAGGTTCGACTGACGGTATCCGCACACCGACGCCTCGTTTTTAGAACACGCGCGCGAAGAATGCGCAGCCGCGGAAATCGCGCATGCGCAGTGATTTGCCATACTCAAACTGCCGCTGGTACGCTGCGTTTGCCAGCGGTGCGGCCAGGCGTTACTCTCCAACGGCCGTACTGGGCCAGTGTTACGACGGGCCTGTTAGCGAAGAATCTTGATTTTCGCGTCGTGGTTTAATAGCAGCCAGCGCAGGATCCCAGGCTGTGCTCGGTTGAAGTCCCGCATCCTTGTTGACGACATTATCGGCTGTACGAATATGTATTGCTTCCTTAACGACGCAGCCCCAGTTGGATGATGTTGGGGACAAAACTTCCGTCTTTTCATAAATCATACGATGTCCTGTATTGCCGACTTTTCCGGTTGACGAAGGCGTGTGTGACGCTGATGTTAATCGCAGCGTTCTTGTTCTGTGCGGCATGTCTGGCCTATATATGCTGCCCCACAACCACAAGGTATCTTGTACACACCACATTTCCTCAGGCCAGGGTCATCTTTAACCGAATCCAATAGGTTTCTCAGCTTTGCACATGGTTGAAATACACATTTAATTCCATATCTCCCGAGGACTCTTCCGATTCTTGACGACATGGCACCAAAATACGGCAAGAAGGCCAAGGCGGTGAGTGTCTTCGTATCTTCATTCTGCTCCATAGACTGAACTCGCCTGGGCCTGAATGCATTTCGTATCTGTCTCTCTGTCTCTGTCTCTGAGAGCTGCCGACTGGAGACTAACGCGTCGTTTGTGGAGAGGCGGCGCGTGCACCCGAATACGTGTATGATGTGACAGTCTCAGGACTTTCACCCCTAATCCTTGTAATAAGATACCATCATTTTTTTCTCTTTGTCATAGGCACTACCTTTCAGTTATCCACATTTAAACAGAGTTGTCATTCATTAGAACATGTGCAAATTTGGTCCAAGCCTCCTGCAATTCATTACTGTCGTCCAGCATTGATACTTTCCTGTAGACGAGGAGGATCACATACGCTCAGTCGCAGGTAAAGCGGATGGCAAACTTTGGTCCATTGGTACTGCAACATCGTTAACCTTCGGAAGTTCTTGAGAAAAAGTCCCACGTCAGAACCACTCCTCTCGCCTAAAGCAACATTTGACACTAACACAAATGCTGGGAAATGCCATCAGTCTAAAAACGGAATTGCTCACAAATAACTCTTGCAACCTATCCTAGGATACTGATTATGTGTGTCCCATCATTACGGAATAGGAGTCGGGGGGGGGGGGGGGGTTAGTTGTATACAAAGAAGGGAAACATGAATGATCACTGGATTGGTTGTCTCGTGGGAGAATGCCACAGAGGTGCTGAAGAAACTGAACTGTCACATGATTGAAGATCGACTGAAAGTGTTCAGAGGTTAGTTGAGATATACACGTCAGGAAAAAAGAATAGACAACAAATGTTAACAAATGAAAACAGATATGCTATTGTACGGTCCACATATACCAAATGAAATGGTCCTCGTGGATGTGGAATACCTCAAAAAATTCTAAATTTTTCATTTAAAAAGGTAATAACACTTGTCGCTAGAGTTGTGCTCTACCAAAACTATGGTTCGGCAGTTTTGTTACACTACATAAATGAGAGGATTACAGGTAATAGTACTAGAATTACCACAGAAAGTAACATTAATGGCATGTGTACGAGAGAAAATACGAGCCGAGGACTTATTTTTTGTTTGTTTTGAACATAATTAGTACCGTACATCTTTCAGTCTTAGTCCACTGTGTACATTGTGTATGTTATATCCTTACAGAATATAAATTGCATTTTATAAGTAATAAAAATTAGTTGAACACGTAACTCCTGCGTTTTTATGTAACCCAAGCAATTACTTTTCATGTGCACTATGTGAAGAAAAGTATCCCGACAACCCCCCCCCCCCCCCCACCTGAAAACATACACTCCTGGAAATGGAAAAAAGAACACATTGACACCGGTGTGTCAGACCCACCATACTTGCTCCGGACACTGCGAGAGGGCTGTACAAGCAATGATCACACGCACGGCACAGCGGACACACCAGGAACCGCGGTGTTGGCCGTCGAATGGCGCTAGCTGCGCAGCATTTGTGCACCGCCGCCGTCAGTGTCAGCCAGTTTGCCGTGGCATACGGAGCTCCATCGCAGTCTTTAACACTGGTAGCATGCCGCGACAGCGTGGACGTGAGCCGTATGTGCAGTTGACGGACTTTGAGCGAGGGCGTATAGTGGGCATGCGGGAGGCCGGGTGGACGTACCGCCGAATTGCTCAACACGTGGGGCGTGAGGTCTCCACAGTACATCGATGTTGTCGCCAGTGGTCGGCGGAAGGTGCACGTGCCCGTCGACCTGGGACCGGACCGCAGCGACGCACGGATGCACGCCAAGACCGTAGGATCCTACGCAGTGCCGTAGGGGACCGCACCGCCACTTCCCAGCAAATTAGGGACACTGTTGCTCCTGGGGTATCGGCGAGGACCATTCGCAACCGTCTCCATGAAGCTGGGCTACGGTCCCGCACACCGTTAGGCCGTCTTCCGCTCACGCCCCAAAATCGTGCAGCCCGCCTCCAGTGGTGTCGCGACAGGCGTGAATGGAGGGACGAATGGAGACGTGTCGTCTTCAGCGATGAGAGTCGCTTCTGCCTTGGTGCCAATGATGGTCGTATGCGTGTTTGGCGCCGTGCAGGTGAGCGCCACAATCAGGACTGCATACGACCGAGGCACACAGGGCCAACACCCGGCATCATGGTGTGGGGAGCGATCTCCTACACTGGCCGTACACCACTGGTGATCGTCGAGGGGACACTGAATAGTGCACGGTACATCCAAACCGTCATCGAACCCATCGTTCTACCATTCCTAGACCGGCAAGGGAACTTGCTGTTCCAACAGGACAATGCACGTCCGCATGTATCCCGTGCCACCCAACGTGCTCTAGAAGGTGTAAGTCAACTACCCTGGCCAGCAAGATCTCCGGATCTGTCCCCCATTGAGCATGTTTGGGACTGGATGAAGCGTCGTCTCACGCGGTCTGCACGTCCAGCACGAACGCTGGTCCAACTGGGGTGCCAGGTGGAAATGGCATGGCAAGCCGTTCCACAGGACTACATCCAGCATCTCTACGATCGTCTCCATGGGAGAATAGCAGCCTGCATTGCTGCGAAAGGTGGATATACACTGTACTAGTGCCGACATTGTGCATGCTCTGTTGCCTGTGTCTATGTGCCTGTGGTTCCGTCAGTGTGATCATGTGATGTATCTGACCCCAGGAATGTGTCAATAAAGTTTCCCCTTCCTGGGACAATGAATTCACGGTGTTCTTATTTCAATTTCCAGGAGTGTACATTTTTCATATTAGGTGCATTGTGCTGCCATCTACTGCCAGGTACTCCATGTTAGCGACTCAGTTGTCATTAGACATCGTGAGAGAGCAGAATAGGGCGCTACGCGGAACGCAAGAACTTCGAACGTGGTTCGGTGATTGCGTGCCACTTGTCTCATACGTCTGTACGCGATATTGCCACACTCCTAAACATCCCTGTTTCCGATGTCATAGTGAAGTAGAAACGTGAAGGGACATGTACAGCACAAAAGAGTACGGGTCAACCTTTTCTGTTGACTGACAGACACGGCCGACAGTTGAAGAGGGTCGTAACGTGTAATAGGCAGACATTTATCCAGACCGTCACAGAGGAATTCCAAACTGCATCAGGAGCCATTGGAAGTACTATGACAGTTAGGAGGAAGGTGAGAAAACTTGGATTTCATGGTCGAGCAGCTGCTCATAAGCCACACATCACGCCGGTAAATGCCAAACGACGCCTCGCATGAGGGGGGGTGAACACTGGACGACTGAACGGTGGAAAGACATTGTGTGTAGTTATGAATCACGGTATACAATGTGGCGATCCGATGGCAGGGTGTCGGTATGGCGTATGCCCGGTGAACGTCATCTGCCAGCGTGTGTAGTACCAACAGTAAAATTCGTAGGCGGTGGTCTAATGGTGTGGTCGTGTTTTTCATGGAGGGGCTTACACCTCTTGTTGTTTTGCGTGGCACTACCACAGCACAGGCCTACATTGATGTTTTAAGCACCTTCTCCCTTCCCACTGTTGAAGAGCAATTCGGGGATGGCGACTGCATCTTTTAACACTATCGAGCACCTATTCATAATGCACGGCCTGTGGCGGACTGGTTACACGACAACAACATCCCTCTAATGGACTGGCCTGCACAGAGTCATGACCTGAATCCTGCAGAACACCTTTGGGATGTTTTGGAACGCCGACTTCGTGCCAGGCCTCACCGACCGACATCGATACCTCTCCTCAGTGCAGCCCTCCGTGAAGAATGGGCTGCCATTTCCCAAGAAACATTCCAGCACGTGACTGAACGTAAGCCTGCGAGAGTGGAAGCTGTCATCATATTGTATTCCAGCATTACCGAGGCAGAGCGCCATGAACTTGTAAGTCATTTTCAGCCCGGAGTCCGGATACTTTGGATCACATGGTGTAAGTACAGTTTAACTGCACAAACATAACAATATGTAGCGTGTGGTTCCTCAAGAGGGGCAGCAGCCTTTCAGTAGTTGCAGGGGCAACAGTATGGATGATTGATTAAACTGGCCTTGTAACATCAACCATAACAGCATCCCTGTGCTGTTACTGCTAATGGCTGAAAGCAAGGGGAAACTTCAGCTGCAATTTTTCCCGTGGGCATTCTTTACTATATGGCGTCGTCTTGGGTAAGATATTCCAGAGGTAAAACAGTCCCCCATTCGGATCTCTGAGTGGGGAGTAATCAGGAGAATATCGGTATCAGAAGAAACAAAACTGGCGTTCTACGGATCGGAGCGTCGAATGTCAGATCCTTTAATCGGGTAGGTACGTTAGAAAATTTAAAAATGGAAATGGGTAGGTTAAAGTTAGATATAGTGGGAATTAGTGAAGATCTGTGGCAAAAGTAACAAGACTTCTGTTCAGGAGGAACAAGACTTCTGGTCATGTGAATACAGGTTTATAAACACAAAATCAAATAGGGGTAATGCAGGAGTAGGTTTAATAACGAATAAAAACATAGGAATACGGAAAAGCTACTACATAGTGAACGCATTATTGTAGCCAAGATAGACACAAAACTCAAACCTTCCATAGTAGTACAATTTTATATAGCAAATAGGTCTGCAGGTGACGAAGAGACTGAAGAAATACATGATGGAACAAAAGAAAATATTCAGACAGTTAAGGGAGACGAAAATTTAATAGTCATGGGGACTGGAATTCGATACTAGGAAACGGAAAAGGAGGAAAAGTTGCAGGTGAATATGGACTGGGGATAAGGAATGAAAGAGAAAGCCGCCTGGTAGAATTTTGCACAGAGCATAACTCCATCATAGCTAACTCTTGGTTTAAGAATCATGAAAGAAGGCTGTATACATGGAAGAGGCCTGGAGACACTTGAAGGTTTCAGTGTAAGACAGATTTAGGAACTACGTTTTAAATTGTAAGACATTTTTAGGGGCAGAAGGGAGCTCTGGCCACAATTTATTGGTTACGAACTGCAGATTAATACTGAAGAAACTGAAAAAACGCAGGAATTTAAGGACATGAAAGAACCAGAGGGTAGAGAGTTTCAGAGAGAGCATTAGGGAAAAATTGACAAGAACAGGGGAAAGAAATACAGTGGAAGAAGGATGGGTAGCTCTGAGAGATGTAGTGAAGGCAGCAGAGAATCAAATAGGTAAAAAGACGAGAGCTAGGAGAAATTCTTGAGTAACACAAGAGATATTTAATTTAATTGATGAACGGAGAAAATATAAGCAGGTGAAAAGGAATACAAACGTCTCAAAAAATGACCTCGACAGGAAATGCAAAATGGCTAAGCAGGAATGGCTAGAGGACAAACCTAAGGATGTAGAAGCATACCATATATCACTAGGGGTACGATAGTTGCCGCCTAGCGAAAATGTAGACCTTTGGAGAAAAGAGAACCACTTGTATGAATCAAGGGCTCAGATGGAAAAACAAATCTAAACAAAGAAGGGAAAGCAGAAAGGTGGAAGGAGTACATAGAGGATCTATACAAGGGTGATGTACTTGAGGGCAATATTATGGAAATGGAAGAGGATGTAGATGAAGATGAGATGGGACATATGATACTGCGTGAAGAGTTTGACAGAGCACTGAAAGACCTAAGTCGAAACAAGGTCCCGGGAGTAGACAACATTCCATTACAAATACTGATAGCCTTGGGAGAGCCAGCCCTGACAAAACTCTACCATCTGGTGAGCAAGATGTATGAGACAGGCCAAATATCCTCATACTTCAAGAAAAATATAATAATTCCAATCCCAAAGAAAGAAAGCGTTGACAAGTGTGAAAATTAGCGAACTATCAGTTTAATAAGCCAAATAATAACACGAATTCTTTACAGACGAATGGAAAAACTGGTAGAAGCCGACCTCGGGGAAGATCAGTTTGGATTCCGTAGAAATGTTGGAACACGTGAGGCAATACTGACCCTACGACTTATCTTAGAAGAAAAATTAAGGAAAGGCAGACCTAAGTTTATTGCATTTGTAGACTTGGAGAAAGCTTTTGACAATGTTGACTGGAATACTCTGTTTCAGATTCTGAGGGTGGCCGGGATAAAATACAGGGAGCGAAAGGCTATTTACAATTTGTACAGAAACCAGATGGTAGTTATCAGAGTCGAGGGGCATGAAAGGGAAGCAATGGTTGAGAAGGGAGTAAGACAGGATTATCGCCTATCCCCCACGTTATTCAATATGTATATTTAGCAAGCAATTAATGAAACAAAAGAAAAATTTGGAGTACGAATTAAAATCCATGGAGAAGAAATAAAAACTTTGAGGTTCGCCGATGACATTGTAATTCTGTCAGAGACAGCAAAGGACTTGGAAGAGCAGTTGAACGGAATGGACAGTGTCTTGAAAGGAGGATATAAGATAAAAATCAACAAAAGCAAAACGAGGATAATGGAATGTATTCGGATTAAATTAGTTGATGCTGACGGGATTATATTAGGAAATGAGACACTTAAAGTAGTAGATGAGTTTTGCTATTTGAGAAGCAAAATAACAGATGATGGGCGAAGTAGAGAGGATATAAAATTTAGACTGGCAATGGCAAGGAAAGCGTTTCTGATGAAGAGAAATTTGTTAACATCGAGTATAAATTTAAGAGCCAGGAAGTCGTTTCTGAAAGTATTAGTATGGAGTGTAGCCATGTATGGAAGTGAAACATGGACCATAAATAGTTTAGACAAAAAGAGAATAGAAAGTTTCGAAATGTGGTGCTACAGAAGAATGCTGAAGATTAGATGGGTAGATCACATAGCTAATGAGGAGGTATTGAATAGAATTGGGGAGAAATTTGTGGCACAACTTGACTAGAAGAAGATATCGGTTGGTAGGACATGTTCTGAGGAATCGAGGGATCACGAATTTAGTACTGGAGGGGAGCGTGGAGGGTAAAAATCGTAGAGGGAGACCAAGAGATGAATATACTAAGTAGATTCACAAGGATGTAGGATGCAGTAGCTACCCTGAGATGAAGAGGCTTGCATAGCACAGACTAGCCTGGAGAGTTGCATCAAATCAGTCATTGGACGGAAGACCACCAACACCAACAACAACAACAGGCATGAAATCTCTTACCAGTCTTGAACTGCATATAGTGTGTTTTCCCGACGTTTAATGACTACGAATCGGCTGGGAACCATTTATTAATGTCCATGAAAATTTGATTAAATGATCTTTCTAAAATTATACTTGATTTGCTATTTACTGCAGTGTTTGTATAATCTGCAAACAGAACAAACTTGGCATCCGTTAGTATTATTGACGAAAAGTTACTGACACACAAAAAAAATAAGTGTCCACCATGTAACTTTGTGTTACATCACACATAATTATTTCCTAGTTAGATTATGCGTGATGGCTTAATACACGTTACTTTCTCATTGACCCTTTTGTTTCCTGTCGGAGATACACGGTTTTAATTATTTTGCAGCAGTTCCTGTTACACCCTAATATTCTGGTTCCGTAAAACAGATATTGGGATTTATACAGTCAAATGCCTTTGACAGGTCACAAAAGACACAAACAGCCTGTAATTTATTGTCTAATCAATTATCTACATCGTCACTCTATTATGGTGATGATGATGACGGTGATGATGATGATGATGATGATAAAGATGATGATGCAGTGGTACAGGTGCACGAAAAACAGTTTGTATACAGCTGTATTAAAGTTTAATGAGAAGAGTGTCAAAGGTAAAATTCTTAAAACGGGGACTGCAAATAAAAACACGCTATCAGAAACGGAAAAATCAGTGGTAAATATTGAAAGAAGGCAGCACATACCAGTAGTTGGCTGATCGCTGGAATAAAAGGGATAAGCCAACCGCTCTAGAACACACTAAAAGCTCCCACCTAAAAGCTTTGTCCAGAATCCAGAAACACCACAAAATTTTAGAAGATTGACCACACTCATCCCACCATCAGCTAAAACAGAGGACACAACCCCATGTAAATTTGTTTCTGGCCGCTTATCACAAAACAAAATGCTCTCGGTTAAAATGTGGCGTATAGTGATTTGCACGCCAACAGCATCACAGACGGATTAGTCCTGTCGCCAGCACAAAGAGCCACGCGCCAGGGGACAGTCTGGAGGCGGGCAGGGTGGTTCGTCCACCTGGAGTGATCAGCAAGAGAAATGCCACGACTGGAGAGTTGCCTTCAACAACCACATCTTAAGTGAAAATAATCTTCTCAAAACTGAACCCCTTTAGAGAACCGAAACACGAGTTTCACAATGTATTATTTGTCATCGCATGGTTAACAATCCGATTTTATATTGCATGTTTTGAACTTTCGAGAATTCTGGCAAAAGTAGAATTCGACAGAAATTCGACAGCATTTCCTTATCTCCTTTCTAGAATGAAAGCTTAACTTCAGTGTACTTCAACCATTCAGAAAATGTTCCACTGATAAATGACTCGTTACACAAATAACAGAACGTTGATAAACTTACGAGCACACACTAACTTTATTGATATAAACATCAAAAAAAGTTTTGCATCACCCCAGTTCACAGAACTCCTGAAGATAGACGTTGACTGTGGATATTGTATCATAGACACAGTCCCTTTGTTCAGAGAAGTCACTAAACCCGCACAAAGATGTAAACAACCATGCATGAGCAGCGCCTATTAGACAGAAGGGGTCCGGCAGCCGGTAAGTTCCAGTCATTCCACCAGGAAGGTGGTGCACGGCTCGTGTTGTCTGTAGTTCAACAATGCCTAGATGGTCAATACCGCGGTTCGGTCGCGTGCGCATCGTTACTTTGTGCCAAGAAGGGCTCTCAACAAGTTAAGTGACCAGGCGTCTCGGAGTGAACAAAAGTGATGATGTCCGGACATGAACTGTCGATGACATGCCTCAATCAGGCTGCCCAAGGGCTACTACTGCAGTGGATGACCGCTACCCTGACAGCAACGCCACCATTTTGAATAGTGCTTTTTTCGTGCAGCCACACGACATCGTGTTACGACTCAAACTATGCGCAATAGGCTGCATGATGCGCAACTTCACTCCCGACGTCCATGGCGAGATCCATCTATGCAACCACGACACCATGCGACGCAGTACAGGTGGGCCCAAAAACATGCCGAATGGACCAGCGAATGGATCACTCACATTCCCTTCACCAATGAGTGCCGCATATGCCTTCAAGCAGACAATTGTCAGAGATGTGTTTGTAGGCAACCTGATCAGACTGAACCCCTTAGACACACTGTCCAGCGAGTGCAGCAAGGTGGAGGTTCCCTGATGTTTTGAGGTAGCATTATGTCGAGCCGACGTACACCGCTGGTGGTCACAGAAGGCGCCGTAATGACTGTACAATACGTGAATGCCATCCTCCGACCAATAGTGCAATCGTATCAGCAGCATATTGGCGAGGCATTCGTCTTCACGGACGACAATTCGCTCTCCCATCGTGCACATCTTCTGAATCACTTCCTTCAGGATGATGACATTGTTTGACTAGAGTGGCCAGCATGTTCTCCAGATGTGAACCCTATCGATCATGCCTGGGATCGATTGGAAAGGGCTGTTTATGGACGATGTGACCCACCAACCACTCTAAGGATCTACACCGAATCGCTGTTGAGGCGTGAGACGATCTGGACCAACAGTGCCTTGATGAACTTGTGGATAGTATGCCACAATGAATACAGGCATGCATCAATGCAAGAGGACGTGCTACTGGGTATTAGAGGTACCGGTGTGTAGAGCAATATGGCCCACCACCTCTGAGGGTCTCGTTGTATGGTAGTACAACAAGCAATGTGTGGTTTTCAAGAGCAATAAAAAGCGCGGAAATGATGTTGAACTCTGTTCCAATTTTCTGTACAGGTTCCGGAACTCTCGGAATCGAGGTGACGCAAAACTTTTTTTGATGTGTGTATTAATATAACCACTTGGATTCCTTGAGTTTAAAGATTCTGTGGTGAACATTATTTCTACTAATGAAGTAAAGATCAGATTAATATTACTGAATTTATTTGTAATGACTGGTCTAAGATATTCCAAGGCAGCTTCTAACCTTACAATCCCACGTTCTCAGTAACTATTATGAAACACTTGTTAAAAAAGACCTGTAACACTGCATTGTATTTCTGAGTGCATTACTTAGGAGATAAATAAATTCGAAAGTGAGCCGACTGTTGGTGATAGTGGGTGCTTCCCTAATGAAGGCAGCTGGAGTGTAGATGTACATGTAGATGCACATATCGCTGGAATGTGGCAAAATAATACCAACCCTTCCAATAAGTGGCACTTGTATTGTGGGTGCTGTACGTGAAAAAAGCTAAACAATGAAGAGCGATCTAGTCACAGTGTGGATAAACAGAGACGATCAAGGTATTTCAGCACTAGTCGTACCAGAACTGATTTTGAAGAAAGTTTTGCGGAATTGGGAAAAGGTGGAATTAACAGGACTATTTGCATCAAAGGAAGCCTCGATGTGAGAGAAGCATTGGGAATGACAAGAGATGGATTCGCAGTTAGCACCATATGGCGCTCTGAAGGCAGCAGCAGTGCTTAGAAAATGATGGAGATGGTAAGGCAAACGAAAGCATATTACTTCAAACTGGCTGTAGAAAAGACACTTGGCCCATTAGGTCATAAGAAGGAGGAAGGTATGAACAAACAGGCATAAGATGGAATTCTAAATGGACAGGAAATATAAGGACTGCAGAACATATGTTACAGGTGAAGAAACCAGACCCTTTCTTTGTACCACCTTACCCAATTCCACGAGGAAAGCGCAAAGCAGCTAGTAGAAAATCCTAGAAAATATTGAAACTGGATGTAATTGAGGAATCAGCCAGACAGTATAACTGGAAATTTGATCTTGAGATGGACAGTGATATAAGTATTTTACCATATGTGTGACTAGTAAGAAAATACACTGAGCTGACAATGTTAACGACGAAAGCAGCAGCATTTGTGTAGAGGCTTCAGTGCTAACAGACAAGCAACCCTGCACAAAATAACTGCAGAATCAATGTTGGGCCTATGATGAAGATATCTGTTAGGTCACTGTGGCGTTAATTGGCTATGGCAGCAGATGAGTGATGTGAAGCCATGGACTCAGGCTGTCAACTATGCATTGTGCAAGTTGGTGGTGGCTCCATAATGGTGTGGGCTGTGTTTACATGGTCCTCTGGACCAACTGAACCAATCATTGACTGGAAATGGTTATGTTTGGCTACTTGAAGACCATTTGCAGCTACTTTCCCAAACAACAATGGAATTTTTATGGTTGACAATGCAGCCATATCAACAGGCCACAATTGTTCCCAACTGGTTTGAAGAATATTCTGGACAGTTCGAGTGGATGATTTGGCCACCCTGACTGCCCTACATGGATCCCATCAAACATTTATGGGTATCATAGAGAGTTCAGTTTGTGTACAAAATCCTGCACCGGCAACACTTTCCCAATTACAGCTGGCTATAGCGGCAGCACGGCTCAGTATTTCTGCAGGGGACTTCCAGCTAACTGTCGAGTCCACGCCACGTCAAGCTGTTCCAATAAGCCACCGACACAATAGTAGGAGATGTCCCGTAACTTTTGTCACCTCAGAGAGAGAGAGAGTTGGAGAGACAGGAGAATCTAGAGGCATTACCAGAAAAATTCAATGGAACAAAAACATTCAGCAGCATGGACCTGCAATGAGGCTGCTGGTAGGTACCATTCCATAAGGACTCGAGATGATATACTGCTTACTGATGTAAAAGCTTTCTGTATCATGTGCTAACACTTAGTCCAAATGTTTCAAGCATTACATTTGTACAAGCCTTGGACAGAGTTCTTGGCAAACACGTTGTGGAGGTGCACAGTGCTTTTGTTGCCGTTTTTGGGAAATGTTCCTGCAAGATGGTTTCACCTACCTTAGTATCCCCCATGCATTAGGCTGTCTGATCTAGGGCAACATACAAAGTACCTGAGCCAGCAAAAGCTGAGAAAACAGGCTATAAGGGAACCATCTAAAGGGAAAGTTTTCCTCCCATTTGTAAAAGAAGTCACAGAATACATCAGCAGAGCACTAAGAAGTTGTAGCATTGCACAGTGTTTAAATGACCACATAAACTGTGTGAATATTAAAATACTCTAAAGGACCTACACCCTCCACTTGCCACAGCAGGAGCACATAAAATCCCTTGCACTTGCGTTCAAAATACATAGGAACAAAAACATTTGAGAAACACAGCTAAATTCTCAGTAATAGGTCATGCACTGGACCAGAGAACCACTAAACCTATTTCTTTGATATTATGGTTTTACCCACATTTTGTTGCTATGTTAGGATGTGGTCACAGAAATTCAAAATCACAAAAACAACTTTAATAGAAAAGAACAACAGCTCAAATTAGACAAGTCATGGTCCTTAATGCTAAATAATGCAAAAAAGCATCAACTGTTCCCCACTACAAGCTCCATAACACGCGTTTGCGAAGCTCTGTGATCTTAGGCAATTGTCTGATGAGTCATGACCCGACAGTCACATGGATATGTATAAAAAGCTCAGTACCCTGCACTTGTTTAAGTTTGAAGCTGCTGCCTGAATCTTTATCACCTCTGACAATATCTCTAACATTGAGAGGTGAAACACTAGGTATAAAACTATATTGACCACATTATCTTGGTAGATGATTGTTACAGCATCTGTGTGGTCACGAGTTACATTTTCTCATATGGCTCAGAGAGCCAATGGCAGCACAGCTTTTCATGCTGAATTTGTCACAAGTATATCTAGCTGCTGAGGCACGAGCAGTGGCAACATTGCGAAGCTTTTTCTGCCTTAATCTGCCTAACAAGCCTTCATCGTGCTTCAGCCTTTCAGATGATGTAACATTACGCCACTCCAGTCTCATGCTAGCCTGTGCCTCCCACCTGTTGGTGTTGATGCCAAAGCTTTCCATATCTCGTTCACAGCAATCCTCGAACCTCAATACACGACATCGTATGGCTCTTTCGGCTGCAGAAATGTTTCCGAGCATCACTTCATGTGGTAATCTCTCAGGACCCACAAAGTAGATGTGCCCCAGCCAGCGGAGTTGTCTCTGCTTCAAGATTGCTGAAAAGCTGTTGCAGTTATAGATAGTACTGTTTCATTGGTCACTCGGCCTTCCACGTTACTCAGAGGATGGATCTCAGGCACGCCATGGGGAAAGCATTAAGGCAATGTTCTTGTTGGGCATATGTAGTCCGTGTTTCCAATGCATACAAAAGGATGCTCAGGACCCAAGTTTGATATACAAGAATGTTGGTGGTCAAAGAGAGTTTGTTGTTTTTCCAAACACATGTAGAGAGCTTACCAAAAGTAGTCCCAGCTCTTCCAATGCGAGCATCAACCTCCTCGTCAATAGACATGTTTGATTCTATGGTGGATCCAAGATAGCAAATTTATCCACAACTTGCAGAATAGTTCCACCTAATGTGATATTCAGCTGTGTATTATCACCCTGAACCATAATTATGGTCTTACTGCTGTTTACATTCGTCAAGGTGGCATGGATGACTAAACCTTGATATTAGCTCTCACAGCTCTTTTGCAGAGTTCACAATAATTGCAGCATCATCAGCATACAGGAGATCACGAGCAATTATCAGATAGCGTTTTGTCTTACTCTTCAGAAGACTGACGTTGGAAAGCCTTCCGTATTTCCTGGTATTCAGGTGTACTCCAAAGTTGCAATCCTCAGAAGCCATTTGGAGCAGAGCTGAGAAGAAAATTCCAAAAAGTGTGGGTGCCAATCTACAGCCTTGTCTTACACCACAGTTCATACTGAATGGTTCAGATGTGCTACCATCAAAGATTACAGAGCCATACATATTATCATTATTAAGGGCAACAAAGTTGGTGGACATCCATTTTTTTCCAATCTGCTCTAGACCATGGAGGCAAGAGACAGAGATGCCTAACAAGGTGCCATCAATCAGCTGTGATGAAGTAGTATTGCAGTCAAACAAATGAAGACATAAAACACTGGGACCAAGCAGTACAAATATTGAGCTTATAAAAGTTGTACCCACATTTCTTTATGAAATTCTGACAAGGGTCTTTGACAAAGGTTTAAAAGATGATCAAATTCCTTATGAATAGAAAAAGGCATGTATTACTTCCATATAAAAAAAGATGACCAGAGGGAACGCAAAAATTACAGAGGGATTAGTGCGATGCCTTCAGTAGCCAGAGTTTTAAGGAAGTGGATAGGAGAACAAATAGAAGAAATGGAAGAATAAAATGGTGTTCAAACTGGATGCTCCTGTACAGACAGAATATTTACTTTACAAACTTTAATACGGAATGGAAAGGCTAGAAATAAGAATATCCATTTGATATTTGTGGATCTACATAATGTTTATGACATGGTCCTACTAAGTAAGTTATGGGAGAGTATGTTGAAGAAGAGTATCTATTTATGTATTAGTTGTGAAAAAGTTTTACACAGCATGCACCAGTTGTGTGCCTATGACAAGGATGTACTTTAGTTGCTACTCTGCTCAAAACCTATTTACAGGAAGTTTTACAAAAATGGAAATATAAATATTGAGACATGGGAAGTCCAATTAGAACAAATGTTGTATAGATTACTTTTTGTGGGTGACCAAGAGATCATTGCAACAGATGAAGAAGATATGGAATATATATTCCGGAAACTCAGAACAGTATGAGCAATGGGATCTTACAATAAATCTTACCAAAACTCAATATCTTGCACTAGGAGAGAATGAGACAATGGATTCAGAAACTGGCATTGGCCAAGAAAAAGGGAGTAAAGCTTTTAAATATCTTGGAGGAATGTTACCTAGTAGTGGAAGAAGCAGAGAAGAAATAAAACATAAAGTTAGACAATGCAAGAAGCAATCTGACAGTTAAATTCTGCCTTATGAAATAAAAAAAGTAACAACCAAAAACAAACTGCAAAAAGTACTGCAACATATGGGTCAGAAACCTGGGTAATTAATAAGAGAGATACACAAAGAGTGCTTGCAATGGAAATGGATTACTGGAAGTTAAGTAATGGAATATCGAGATTGGATCATATAAGAAATGAAGAAATATGGAGGATAATATAAGCTGAAAAGACTATAATAGACACAACTGAAACAGACAGTTTAGTATAGGCATCTTGAAAGGGTGGGTGATACAAGATGGCCAAAACAAGTAAGGCGGTGGATATTTCCTACAAGAAGAAAAACATATAGACCACCAAGAATATGGAACCAGAATTGAGACAAAGAAATGCAAAACAGAGATCTGCAATATGGAGGCTGGATAGATAAGGAGCAATGGAAAATGGGAAGTGAGAGACAGTGACAGCTATATTAAGCGTGCGCATCTGTGCACACATGCACACGCGAACATACGCTTAGACATAAGTTAGCACTCATTTATTGTCTTCTCTCTGATAAGAGAAATATTTTAACAGACTACTGTTATGTGACAGACTGCCAGTCCACATAAAAAATGTACTTACATTAATTGGTTTCTGCTTCATACAGCTGATGCACCACTTACCTACGTAACATGCCATATGTCATGCAACATAAACTTATGTCACTTTTTGTTATTGGCAAATACTTCAAATGTCATGTTTTTTTTTTTTTCACTCTTCTCTTGTGTGTGTAACTTTTGTTTGCAGAGGCAAACATGGGTTAGTCAGCAAAAGTTTGTGATTACACCCTAGGTTTCCACAACCTAGAACTGATAGGACACTTCTCTTATGGTCAGGTTTCCACAAGGGAGAGGTGCCAACTAATGGATGGGTGGCGAATGTATTCATATCTACACGGTAGGGTCGCCACTAAAGCTCCAAACCCCCTCATCTTTCTACTTGTCATTATGAATGAACATCCCACAATGTGTGGATAGCCAACTGCAGGCCCATGTTTCTTTCACAGGCATCTTTTCAAGTAATAGTTGCTGCATTTGAAAAACTGCTTCCCAGATGGTGCTTATATCTCATGATTTATATATCTTACATGTAACGCATTTCATTTCACACTTACTATAAGCTTGTTCCATTTTCATTTCTAGGTACTTTTGCTTATAAATTTTAACCTCATTTATTGCTCTTATACGCTGATGAACAAAAACATTGTGACCACTGTGAATCACAACATTGACTGCAGCCTGGTAAGGGTGTCCAAGAAGGAATGGTCAACATTTAGCGGTATGACAGGAACAGTCACTCAAAGCAAGAAAGCCTAGTAAACATGGGCTTTAAATTTAAAATGTATAACTTAAAAGCTATGAACACATACAATGAAAGAAATCTCTTCTGCTGTGAGATCTTTGCTTTCATATTTTGGGAGAAGGTAGAATGGACCAAAACATGAGAAAAATTGTCTACTACACAATGGCTCTAAAATGTATATCTTAAGAGCTAAGGGCACTTGTTAAGTAGAAGAGGTGATTCACAGTAGCAAAGATGAACATGTGCTCACAGCTCCTAAGTTGTTCATTTTAGAGCCCATGTTACTAATTGCTTTGGCTTCACACAATTGGTACTTTCTGTGATTACTGACCATTCCTCCTGGGACCCCCTCTCTAAGTGGAGCAAATACGAATGGGACATCATTTAGAGACAATACAGACCACAAATGGGAAAATCCATTCATGTAAGCAACTTTAAGGAGGAGGGCAGACTGTTGCGGTCAGGTATCAATATACAGGTTGTGTGTGATTTCCTGATTTCTACAAACTTTGACATGTGTGATCAATTAAAACCAACTAATGAGCAAATGAATTGAACTTTGATCTTTGGCCGGTTTTCAAAACAAATACCCTGGGTTTGACAATAATTAGTAAAAATTGGGAGAAATAATGGAATAATCAGGAGGCAGGAGAAAAAGTGGAAAGTCTGGAGTCTTCCACCCACACTAGGAGAGCTGGCAGGCATGAGTATATGTTCCTTGTACTGGGCTGCACAGGAGGTTTCTTACTTACTGTGTTTAAGTTGTTTATGTGAACCACTGTGTATATCCTACTCAATTTGAAACACACATCCATTTCTGTCATCAGCCACTATACCGTGAGATCACCCAACCCCACTCCCTATTTTGTATACGAGGGCTGTACATATCTAATTTTTTTGAAATTTGAAAAAGTTCTTATTGAGAGAATGTGGATTTATAGCAATAAGCTGCCTGCTGCTCATACTGATGTGGTGCTCACTCTGAAAGCATTAACGTAATTGTCACGGTTAAAGGTTAGCAAGTATTTGAAGAAATTTCAGGATCACAGCAGGTCATCTTTCACTAGAATCCACGATAATTCAACTGGACACCTGCGAGCCATCTCATGTGAGCCACCATTGTCTGATGGAGGCTTACCCCACTCTGCAATTTATTAGAAGGCAGTATGCGTGTATTCTACACACACTAAGATCATAATGGCAAGACTGACCACAGTACCAGGCAGACATTTCCATCACTGGCAGGACTGCAGGATTCAGCTGTCCTAAGAATTACAGCTTCCTTTGGCCATCAGCACACTCTTCCATCTTTATTTACAGAAAATCATGGAAATAATGGGGCTCCATGAATTTTTCGAGCATTACTCACTATCGTAGCTCATCAGATTCTCTGTCATGTTCATTTCTATGGATTTTTTTAATAATGGGATCCCATAAGATGTTGCTGTGGCCAAAATTAGTGTTTATCATACATTATTCAAAGACCAGTGGAGATACAATGCTCAGCAATAGCAGACTTTATTAGTGGCGAAAGGCAAGTACAGCATTCTTCCACAGTGTGCAGTCTGGCCTATGTAAGCCATACCACATTGGCAAGCTACTTTCTAAATTCCAGCCTCCTGCAATTACTAGTTGTTCTCCTCTGATCCCAGGTCTAAAGAAATACTGGCAACAAGTGGAAGAAAAGCTAGAGATTTCACAGGTGTGGCCTTGAACAGTAAGTCCCTTCCAAATGCTCCAGTCATGCTGAGAGTTATTATAAAGAGCTTGTAGGGAAGCAGCCTACTCACGCTGTAATAAATTCACATCAGTCTTTCCATTGTGTGCCAGCCAGTCTGCTGTAACTAGCTCTGACGTCATAAATGTTGCGCAATACTTTAAAAATCAAGCAAATAACCTAAAACTTTTCTAGCATGTCAGGAGTAATACTAAATTAATATGTGTTGAATATCAGTTCGATAACTTAAGCCATTTTCGAAATTTGGACGTTTTTCTGTAAAAATCATTGGCGCAACAGAAAAGAGCTAGAGACTCCAAAATTTATATTTGGATTCATCTTTCATAATAATTTAATAAAAACAGTACTTTGGATTTCACAAATTAAGATTTTAGTGGAAATTCATGATTTTCTGGTTTTCGTCTCAAAACGTAAGGAAGCAAGATAGATTAAGTAGGCTAATAAATAAGGCTAGGATGTTTAGATTTAAATAGGTTGGAGATCCGCTATAACTATGAAGATGTGAAAAGTTTCATTTGAATACCTATAAAACAATAGCGATAGCGTATCTCCAAAGGGCCAGTTCAGAGCTCATCTACTGCGTGCAGTGTAATTAAATTAATTCTCTCGCCCAGAATATTTAACTTAGCCACGTCAAAATTTTATTATCAATACTTAAATGCGTGCTGAATGCACATTTAAATTAAGAGCTTCATCGGCCATCAGCAAGAGAAGCTATGATTTATTCAATATCTTAATGTGGCACATTACTAGCCCAGCGGCTAGTCGGGAGAGCCGATTTGATCAGGCGTTCCCTTAGCCGTCCGCACCGCGGCTTTATATATAAGAACGCTGCGCGAGGAAAAAAGGCCCCAGTTCTCTCCAGACGCTGAATAACACGCCATCTGTGTCGGGAGTCGCGTCGCGTCGGGTCGGTATCACTGCTACAAACAGCCTCGGATGCCGTATTAAGTTACTCGAGATACGCGTAACCATGAAATCATTTCAAGTGAAGTGTTAATTCTGGGATGATTTTCATTATCTAGCTTCAGTTTGCGTATTGTCGTATTTTCACGTGCCGTCGCGGGACAGACATTCTACCATTATTTAGCGTGGCGTTTGATGAAATATTATCATCAAATTATGGCGAGCATTCATTTTAACATTTAATTCGGACATTTATAGTTGCATCAGCGCATTAGACTCTGAACTGCTCTGTTAGTTAGGTTGTATGGATACTTGTGTTTTTCATCTGTGACTTTTACAATATACTCAACTATTTTGGAATATCGTTTTTGATTATAAATCCCAGACAATCTCCTAATTCTTCAGAGCTATAAGCTGCAGCTATAATTGTATTCTCAGATGAAGTGGGCACTAGGAATTCTAATTACAGGCTTCACATTTTGTTAAATCACTTTCTGGTTGCTAAAGTGTAATTAGAGAGCCAGTGTTGAGAACGGCGAAAGACAGCATAAGTAACATTCTAAATAATAGGAAATGAACTGATTTTACATACAAACATTTATACAGCAATCATTATTCTCCTAACACGCCGCCCCACATATGGTGCATCGGCTGGGAAACAAACTGAGTAAAAGTGAAAGTGATTTTTAAGTATTCGGATTCGCGAGTGAAATGCGACACGCAACTGAGTAATAGAACAGTGAAAGTGACGTGTGTATGTGGACGACACAATTGGATTAACAACGCATCTGGATTGACGGAACTGGCACTGAGTCTAGCGGTGCTGCCGGCATCGCGAGAAGCCAGTTTCACCGCACCGCAGTCGTCCGCCAGAGCAGCCGGAACTGCGCCTGCAATTGCGGGCCACGCAAACACACAACAGCCGTCGGAGTGCCGTCTGTAGTTCAACGTGCCACGTCGCATCAGTAATCCTGGTACGCCGCGCCGGCAATGCCATACGTCGTGCAGAAGGAACCAAGTTAAGTGAAAAGCTGTTAAAAATTTTACTAACCTGCACTAAAAGACTGTCGGCGGTGGAACCGCCAAAAGAAACTGAAGTTAAACTTAAATCAGAACCTATGTCTGTTGAGGGAACTGTAAATCCAGACAACGGTTCAAGTGTAAATATGCATGAAAGTAGTAATGTTAAAGTGTAATATGAAGTATTGTCTCCTGACAGTAGTGTGGGAAGGGGCCATGATTCAATAATAGAGACCTCTGTAGTAAAGCAGAAATTGTAAATTTATTGGATGATAGTTTCTCTGATGAATTAAAAACGAAACAACCATCAGAGATGGTAGAGTTTACACAGGAGAAGTTAGATATGACTGATCAATCAGAAGTTTCATTTAGTTTTGATGATTCTGGTATTGGAGCTAGTTTTTCGTCACCTGAGTGTGATAAAAAGCCAGCTAGTGAGCAACCCAAAGATGCTGGGGCTGTTGATTTAAATGTTATTTTACAAGCAATAGCTGCTAGTAATGCTAGAATGACAGCTGAATTAAAGTCTGAAATAACTGAGGTCAAAAGCAGTAATGCTAGAATGACAGCTGAGTTAAAATCGGATATAATTGAGGTAAATAACAGGATTGTGGCCAGCCAGACCAATTTTAATAAACGGTTTGAGGTAATGGACAATAAATTAGAATCCAATAAAGCTGAATTAGAAAATTCTTTCAAGGCTAGTTGCAATAAGTTGAAAGAGGATCTGGACAGTTTGAACGATAAAATTGATTGCAACCATGAGGATATTAAGAAAAAGGTTGCTCAACAATTTTCTGAAATGTATAAAACCGTAAAATCCGAAGTTGCTGAGGTTCGCAAAGACTTCCAAATGGAAGATGCGAAGCTGGAGCACAAGTTAACAGAAAAGATCGAGGCGGAATCTGAACTGTGCTCAGATAGGTTTAAAGATGTTAATATAAAAGTAAACATATGTCAAGCAGACGTAGATGCAATCAAAACTGATACTACTCATATTGTGCAAAGAGTAGATAATGTTGAAATGAGAGTAGAAAATATCAGTACTAACATTGCTAACATTGAGAGTAAAGTAGCTTCAGTAACTTCTGGTAATGGTAGTATACAACAAGTTGTAGCTGCAAACGCCGCTTTTATCGGGTGTCGGCAGTTCTTGCGGTTCGATCCAGATAAAAACGTCCACCCACTAGATTTCTGGAACGACTTTGATGATGTGATTCCACCAACTTGGTCTGAACGAGAGAAAATCTCATTTATTAGAAGCCATTTAGCAGGTGACGCCATGCGTTGGTCAGCTGATGTTATGTTGAAGTGTAAAACATTTGCGGAGTTTAAAACAGCTTTCATTAATGAGTATTGGTGTAGTAATAAGCAGAATGAAGTGTTGAGAGAATTTTGGAGTGGAAAACGCTTCAATGCAGGCAAGGAATCAATTAAAGAGTTTGCTAGGTCATGGATCTCACGTTTGTCACATTTGGCGGAAAAGCTGAAACCGGAAATGATTATACTAGGTCTTGAAGCCAAACTGCCATGGTATTGGCAAATTAGAATTATATCTGCCCCTAGAGACAATCTGGATCGTTTCATTGAATATTTGGAACGTGTAGAACGTGTTGCTGCCAATGAGGAGCAAGCACGTAATAACAGAAATGCTAATAACAATAGTAGTAATTTTAGGAACGAGCAAAATGGCAATGTAAACATCAGAACAGTAGGTGTTCGCCATCCTAAGAGAGGTAGGAATTGGGGAAATAATTATCAGAACCAACAATGGCATGCAAATAACAGTAATGTTATTCCAAACAAAATTATGCAGGTAAACAACAGTGCGGAAGGCAATGCTGTGCCAGTTAATTATAATGGAAATAAAGGAAACAGTAGTAGGCCGAGGCAGGAAAACTAGTTCCCGTCTATGAGGACACTGGCGCTCACCAGGCGGTTACTTTTCCTAAGCCAGTAGTTAAGGGAATTGGTAAGACAGATCAGAATACTCAAACTGAACATGTGGATGAAGAATCGGTAGCACCTAAGGATACAACAGAAATATTAGATCACTCACAGTATTTGATAGATACCGTGTTAGAGACGCTTTCTAAGTGGGAAGAGAAAGAGAAGGCGCAGCAGTGTAATGGTAGGGAAGAGCTACAAAATACTGAATTGTCAGGTGAAGAAGCAGAAGAAATTCATGCTTATATTTACGATGAAGATGATGTGCTCTTATCTAAAGTGCCTGTGCAGGATGTTGATAATGTACTAATAGATTTAGGACAGGAGATAAGTGAGAATGTAGAGGGTAGGCTGTTGGGGGTCGATGAACCCAGTAGCTGTGACCAGTTGTCACTTGAGAAGGAACCCGACGATAATGGTGAAAGTGGTTTAGCTGTAACTAGTGTTATGCCCGGTCTGGAGGCGCAGAATCGCCCAGACTACAGTAATTTGGGTCATGTTCAGCAAACTAAATGTAATGAAGTCGTGCGGTGTTTCGATTTAAAATTAATAGACCAACTAGAAAAGGCAGCTGAAAATGTAATTCAGGAAACCCCTACACACTGTGACCTAAATGTAATGAAGACAGATGTCGATCACTTTAGTTGGAGACAAATCCAAAAGGAACTATTAGATGAATTTGAC
The DNA here is from genome assembly GCF_023898315.1 of Schistocerca nitens. Lineage (NCBI taxonomy): Eukaryota > Metazoa > Arthropoda > Insecta > Orthoptera > Acrididae > Schistocerca > Schistocerca nitens. The sequence goes on from NC_064623.1 coordinate 226,525,770, forward strand.
AAACCACCTGTACAACCTAGAATAAGCCACCCTATAATAATAGTGAATATGTTGGGTATCAATGTACGTTGTCTCTTAGACAGTGGAAGTGAGGTGAGTGCAATATCTCAGTCCTTCTTTGATGCATTACCTGGTAAAGACAAGCTTACAGTAATGAGGGTATCAGGAGTAAGAATAATTGGTGCTACTGGCAAGGTGTCAAAAACGGTAAAGCAAGAAGCTTTACTGCCCCTTAACATTAATGGTAATTTAGTTGATCATCCATGTTTAATTGTAAACAATCTCAGTATTGAGGTTTTAATTGGCATAGATTTCTTGTCGAAATATCAGAGTGTTGTTGACTTTGAAAGAAGCCAGTTAAAAATGGTCTTGCCAATAACCGGAGTAATTACAGTACCTTTTAGTGATAAACATGTAGTAACTGATGATGAAACTTGGGAGCTGCCTATACGAGTTCTGAAAAATAGGAGATATTGGGACGAAAGTGTTAATCTTAGTAACAGTAAGCTAAACACAGAAGAAGAAGAAACCATTATTTTAGACAAAATAGTAGCTAAATTGCAGGAAATCGATAAGATTTCAGCCAATCAGAAGGAAGAACTGAGACAGGTTCTAAAAAGGCATCATAAAGTATTTTCAGATCGACGTGGCGTGGTCAAAGGTTATGAATGAATGCTGTAGGGAGGAGGTTGTTCTGTAACCTCTACACAGTGTGGCAGCTGTGCAGTCCCAGCTGTGTGAGATCTACTTTCCCGTTTCAGGTCTCACTCATTCTTCATCTTTCCTGTCCCAAAAAAGTTCGACCTATTCTTTCCAACACACTAAAAATTTTCCGTCATGACTATAAAGTCAGCATTCAGCCAATGATTGCTGTAGGAAGGAGGTTGTTCTGTAACCTCTACACAGTGTGGCAGCTGTGCAGTCCCAGCTGTGTGAGATCTTCTTTCCTTTTCAGGTCTCACTCATTCTTCATCTTTCCTATCTACAAAAATTTCGACCTCTTCTTTCCACCACATTAAATTTTCCGTTATGATTATCAAACCAATAATAAGCTAATGAATGCTGTAGGGAGGAGGTTGTTCTGTAACCTCTACACAGTGTGGCAGCTGTGCAGTCCCAGCTGTGTGAGATCTTCTTTCCCATTTCAGGTCTCACTCACTCTTCATCTTTCCTATCCACAAAAATTTTGATCTCTTCTTTCCAATACGAAAATTTTCCGTCATGGCTATCAAGCCATGAGTTCTGGAACCATTCTACCCACCGATTAGTGAAGAAAAATATCTAATGTGACAAACCTAACAGTGACGTAAACAACAGAGAAGTATGATGTAATTAAGATACAATGTATTTGAGTAACAAGTATTTATAGAACCCTGGTAATATTGTAAGTACAAAGTGTTGTTTTATTGGAAATGGTCCCACAATAATATTTTAAAAAGATGTACAAATTCATGTACAAGCAGGCTCTGAAATGGTAGTGAAACCTAGTGTATGCATTAGAGCTAACTAAGAAATAGTAAGAGAGAGTGCTTAGTGTTATGAAAAATATGCAGATAAGTTGAAAGAATAAACTCACCTGGTGTAGCAAGGAAAGGCAGTGTAATAGAATTGAACAGTGTTTGTGGTTGAGACGTGAAGCAAGATAGATTAAGTAGGCTAATAAATAAGGCTAGGATGTTTAGATTTAAATAGGTTGGAGATCCGCTATAACTATGAAGATGTGAAAAGTTTCATTTGAATACCTATAAAACAATAGCGATAGCGTATCTCCAAAGGGCCAGTTCAGAGCTCATCTACTGCGTGCAGTGTAATTAAATTAATTCTCTCGCCCAGAATATTTAACTTAGCCACGTCAAAATTTTATTATCAATACTTAAATGCGTGCTGAATGCACATTTAAATTAAGAGCTTCATCGGCCATCAGCAAGAGAAGCTATGATTTATTCAATATCTTAATGTGGTACATTACTAGCCCAGTGGCTAGTCGGGAGAGCCGATTTGATCAGGCGTTCCCTTAGCCGTCCGCACCGCGGCTTTATATATAAGAACGCTGCGCGAGGAAAAAAGGCCCCAGTTCTCTCCAGACGCTGAATAACACGCCATCTGTGTCGGGAGTCGCGTCGCGTCGGGTCGGTATCACTGCTACAAACAGCCTCGGATGCCGTATTAAGTTACTCGAGATACGCGTAACCATGAAATCATTTCAAGTGAAGTGTTAATTCTGGGATGATTTTCATTATCTAGCTTCAGTTTGCGTATTGTCGTATTTTCACGTGCCGTCGCGGGACAGACATTCTACCATTATTTAGCGTGGCGTTTGATGAAATATTATCATCAAATTATGGCGAGTATTCATTTTAACATTTAATTCGGACATTTATAGTTGCATCAGCGCATTAGACTCTGAACTGCTCTGTTAGTTAGGTTGTATGGATACTTGTGTTTTTCATCTGTGACTTTTACAATATACTCAACTATTTTGGAATATCGTTTTTGATTATAAATCCCAGACAATCTCCTAATTCTTCAGAGCTATAAGCTGCAGCTATAATTGTATTCTCAGATGAAGTGGGCACTAGGAATTCTAATTACAGGCTTCACGTTTTGTTAAATCACTTTCTGGTTGCTAAAGTGTAATTAGAGAGCCAGTGTTGAGAACGGCGAAAGACAGCATAAGTAACATTCTAAATAATAGGAAATGAACTGATTTTACATACAAACATTTATACAGCAATCATTATTCTCCTAACACGCCGCCCCACAAGCTGTCAAATACAAGTGCTCCATCTGGAATATGAGGGTAAATAATAAATAATAATAATAATAATAATAATAATAATAATAATAAAAGAACAAACCACTAATAGGGCTAACCCCCCTTTTAGTGTGATTAGTTGGTTCAGGAAATAACTAATGAAGCCTCGGACAAGCGCTGTCATGGTCAGGGAAGACGCTTGAACCCTATGCCCGTCCACAATAGTAACGACACTGCTAGCGGCACAGAAAATGATTTAAATCCAAATAGAGGTGTTTTGCAGGATATGCTTCCTGCAACCACTCTAGATGGAAAACAAAGACAGAGGATGAAATGGTCAGATGAAGTTAACCGACACCTCATGTTCTGTTATTACCACGCAACAAACTTAGGAACCAACACAACTGGATACAGATCACAAGTATACACAACATTTATTACCAGATACCCAGAATTAAAATTTTTAACAGAACAACGACTAGCTGATCAGATCAGTGTAATAATCAAAAATAACAGGATACCCCAGTCAGAATTAAAAAACATCAAACAACAAGTACAACAAATACTGGAACAAAATAATGTGCAATCAGAAGAAGAAGAAAATACAGTAATGGACTCAAACATCCCAGAGCAAACAAAGAAAGAACAACAGGCATCAATTAAACAATCAGAGGAAACCGAAATCTTAAGACAGCCACCACAACAAGCACAAATAGAACATGAAATGACACACAGGTTAGGTATAGAAGAAAAATTTCCTTTGACATATATAGAATACAAAGACACAAATACAGACATTAAACCATTCTTGCATAGACCACAAAATAACCCACAAGTCGAAACAACAATAACAACTATCAACACAATCATACACAAAAAATAAATGAAAATACAACTATGGAAGAGTTACAACTACTGGTTTATGTAGGAGCACTCAGTACACTAAATATACACACTAGGCAGAGATCAGAACCGACCAACACACAGAAGAAACCCACAAAACCAGCATGGCAACACAGGCTACAGATCAGAATAGAAAAACTGAGAAAAAGACATCCGACAGCTAACACAATTTATAAGAAATGAAATATCAGACAAAAAATGAAAAAGGTTAGGTAAAATCTCACAACAAGAAGCGATAGAGCAATTAGATGAAAAGAAGCAGAAATTACAAGCATTGGCCAAACGACTTAGAAGATACAAAAAAGGTGAAAATAGAAGGAAACAAAACCAAACATTCAACACAAACCAAAAGAAATTTTACCAGACAATAGATAACACACACATTAAAATAAACAATCCACCAAACATAACAGACATGGAACACTTCTGGAGCAACATATGGTCAAACCCGGTACAACATAACAGGCATGCACGGTGGATACAAGCAGAAACAGACACATACAAGATGATACCACAAATGCCTGAAGTGATAATTTTGCAACATGAAGTCACCCAAGCAATTAATTCTACACACAATTGGAAAGACCCTGGAAAAGATAAAATAGCAATTTTCTGGCTAAAGAAGTTCACCTCAACACATTCACATCTAACTAAATTATTTAACAATTGCATTGCAGACCCATACACAGTCCCTGACACACTTACACAAGGAATAACTTATCTGAAACCTAAAGATCAAGCAGACACAGCAAACCCAGCAAAATATCGCCCCATAACATGCCTACCAACAATATACAAAATATTATCTACAGTCATTACACAGAAATTAATGACACATACAACACAGAACGAAATTACAAATGAATAACAAAAAGCCTGCTGCAAAGGAGTACAAGGACGAAAGAGCAACTGATAATAGATGCAGAGGTGACATATCGAGCTAAAACCAAACAAAGGTCACTGCACTACGCATACATTGATTACCACAAAGCTTTTGATAGTGTACCCCACTCATGGTTACTACAGATATTGGAAATATACAAAGTAGATCCTAAATTAATACAGTTCCTAAACATAGTAATAAAAAATTGGAAAACCACACTTAATATCCAAACAAATTCAAATAATATTACATCACAGCCAATACAGATTAAGCGTGGAATATACCAAGGAGACTCGTTAAGTCCTTTCTGGTTCTGCCTTGCTCTGAACCCACTATCCAACATGCTAATTAATACAAATTACGAATATAATATTACTGGAACATACCCACACAAAATCACACATTTGCTATACATGGATGATCTAAAACTACTGGCAGCAACAAATCAACAACTCAACCAATTACTAAAGATAACAGAAGTATTCAGCAATGATATAAAAATGGCTTCTGGAACAGACAAATGTAAGAAAAGTAGCATAGTCAAGAGAAAACACACTAAACAAGAAGATTACATATTGGATAACCACAGCGACTGCATAGAAGCGATGGAAAAAACAGATGCCTATAAATATCTAGGATACAAACAAAAAATAGGAATAGATAATACATATATTAAAGAAGAACTAAAAGAAAAATATAGACAAAGACTAACAAAAATATTGAAAACAGAATTGACAGCAAGAAACAAGACAAAAGCTATAAATACTTATGCTATACCAATATTGACCCACTCATTTGGCGTACTGAACTGGAGTAACACAGACCTAGAAGCACTCAATACACTTACACAATCACAATACCACAAATATAGAATACATCACATACAGTCAGCAACAGAAAGATTCACATTAAGCAGAAAGGAAGGAGGAAGGGGATTTATCGGCAGAAAAAACCTATTTTATGGACAGGTAGACAATTTAAGAAAATTCTTTACAGAACGAGCAGAAACTAGCAAAATACACAAAACAATCACTCATATAAATACATCTGCTACACCACTGCAATTTCATAATCACTTCTACAACCCTTTAGATCACATAACATCAACAGATACAAAGAAAGTAAATTGGAAAAAGAAAACACTACATGGCAAGCACCCGTATCATCTAACACAGCCACACATCAATCAAAACGCATCCAACACTTGGCTAAGAAAAGGCAATATATACAGTGAGACGGAAGGATTCATGATTGCAATACAGGATCCAACAATAAACACCAGATATTACAGCAAGCATATTATTAAAGATCCCAATACCACAACAGATAAATGCAGACTTTGCAAACAACAAATAGAAACAGTAGATCACATCACAAGCAGATGTACAATACTAGCAAATACAGAATACCCCAGAAGACACGACAATGTAGCAAAAATAATACATCAACAACTTGCCATACAACATAAACTAATAAAACAACACGTTCCCACATACAAGTATGCACCACAAAATGTACTGGAGAATGATGAATACAAATTATACTGGAACAGAACCATTATAACAGATAAAACAACACCACATAACAAACCTGACATCATACTCACCAATAAAAAGAAGAAATTAACACAACTAATCGAAATATCCATACCCAATACAGCAAATATACATCCAACTGGCTGAGGAAGTCAAGTATATGTGGCATCAGGATAAAGTTGACATTATACCAATTATACTTTCAACTACAGGAGTCATACCACGCAATATCCAACAGTACATCAACACAATACAGCTACATCCAAACTTATATATACAACTACAGAAATCTGTAATTATTGATACATGTTCAATTACTCGAAAGTTCCTAAATGCAATGTAATATATACCGTACAGTTAAAAGGAAGTCACGCTTGATCAAGGTCCGCGTCACTTTCCATTTTTAACCAGAAATAACGTCTGAGAAAAGGATAATAATAATAATAATAATAAAGTATTACAACTTTTGAGCACATGTGCTACATCAAGGAGATTAACAATAATGTGTATCAGTTCAGTTGTGGGGCAATACAAGCACTTGTGGATTTTATGCTTTCGTGTGAATATCAAGGTAAGAAAAACTATATTGTAAGTGACAATATTTTATGAGCAGCTGAACATTCTGTTCATTATCATGTTGCAGAGACTATATTCACCTGTGGTGCAAGAATCAAGCTCCCTCTCATAAACACGAAGTTATTGCCACACAATTATACATGTCAGAACAAAATGCACATATATATTTTGCAAAGCTGTATCCACAGGCAAGATTATTTGTGGTTACAAATTATCCAAAAACAGTATCAATTAAAGTTAACTTACAAATGAGTATAGAGATTTATCTTGTCTCGATAGATGAACAATTTCACCCGACATCCATACAATTTTGAAACTTCAGCTATAACTTTATACAGTGCTAATATTTTGCAGTAAACCATTCAACCACCTGCAGAATGAGCCTGAAAGACTGACGGCAAACCGCTCTCATCTAGCTTATATATCAGTAGGGCAAGTGAAGTGTGTATGAGTACATAGTAAATCTTGTGGAAGAAACAGCAAGTGGATGGCAGGGAAACAAGCTACCATGACCTCACTGCAAAGAATGTTGTTTCACAATTCTGGTCAACAGGGGAACAATACTGTTGTCAATGATAGTTAAATACTGCTAGTGCCAAGGGCCCACACTTTCTCAAGCTTAAAACCATCATCACAACTGATATGAATCATTCATCAAATGTATTTCTTTAGCTTTCCTGGGACACGAATCACAGAATGATGAAACAGATGTTGAAATTTAGATGTTCTCACAGCCCAGTCTGTAATTTGCCCGTATAGCATTTGACCATGGCAGAATTATCAGGCTGTAGCAAGCAGGTATAGAGTTTACATAAGTAAAGTATGTCTGATATTCAACAAACCACACTGGCAAAGAATCTTTTAAATGCCTGCCTTCTGTAGAATCAAGTCATCCTACACAGAGCCAACAAGTGTGGCAAAGAAATAATTGAGACTCATTTTCTTCAATAACTTTTTTGAGAAGTCCAAGTTTTTCCTTTAGATGGCCCTTACCAGCAATCATACGTGCCCTGCACACAATTGTATTGGGAATACAATTGGTGTAATTAAATGGAATTCATCGAAAGTTTCTCACCATGAGGACATTCTACGAAAGTGCAAATACCTGCAAACGATGACAGGCTTAAAACATTCTGAGTTCAACACCATTTCCTCAAAATCTTCACGGAGAACTTACCAAAGGTTCACATGTGTAATTTTGAAGTGTGTGTGTTCCCCATCCCTGTAGATACAAATTAATTACAGGAACACATGATGTTGTTGGAATAGGAAGTGACTGTGCCAGGCGATCAAGTGTGTGAACATTATATACACCAGTCAATGGCATTGTGTGTCTAGTCTTATTTTCTGCCACCCCACTTAACAGGTGAAGCTCCAAAACAACCCATACACAAAACGAAAAAGAAGAGAAACATACAACAGTACAATACCTTTTGGGTTCACTGCCACTACTTGTCGATTCTACTTCATGTTTGAGCTCCTGAAAAAATGATGAAGAGCACCTATAATAATAAACAATAATCAGTGTTCAGGCAGCTGAAATGAGATTTCTATGGAACGTCAAAGGATTTCATCTCCCATATTAGTCCCAAATGACAACATATTGAAATGAATAAATATGAATCCAACAATGTCACATGATGTCTCATCTGATTAGCCAGCCTGGTCTGAATATGTACAACGGCAATGGAAAGAAGGTTGCCTAAGATTAAAAGAAATACATTTCCTGTGGGAAAAGTCATGTGGACTGATCGTGCAAGCAGTGGAGTGATTCACAAAACTGGAACATGCTTCATGCCTAATCTTGGATAGATGATGGTGATTAATTACAATGAATCACGTTACCTTCCATTAGGAACATGGGTGCACTCAGCAACTGTTATTTGATTTATAAATTACAGAGCACAGCAAACAATTGTCCTTTTGTGCATATTTTATTTGGCATTCATTTGCCAAATAAAACCTGCAAAACAGGATGACTGATTGCTGTGCTCTACAATTTATAAATCATAATGAAATTAAATCCAAAATGCAACACTTTTATTGCTAGGAGTCTTCTGATGGGTTTGGTGGAGTCTCCAACAATTTCCTCTACTGTGTCAATTTCTTCATAGCATCTACATCCAACCTTTTCAGTTATTTGTTGTATGTATTCTAATCTCTATCTTCCTCTACAACTTTTGCCATACATAGTTCCCACCAGTGTAATGGAAGTTATTCCTTGATCTCTTAAAATATTTGCCACAATTCTATCACTTCTTCCAGGAAGTGCTTGTCATTCATTCCTTTCCTCAACACCCCTGATGAGAATTTTGACATTTCTTAGCAGTTCACTAAATGTTCAGCATCCTTGTATAGCAACACATTTCAAACACTTTGTTTCTCTCCTTTCCTCATCTTCCACAATCCACAATTCACTTCAACATAATACTGAACTCCAGATGCATAATCTCAGAAGTTTCTTCTTCAAATTAAGGCCAATGTTTGAACTAGTAGCTTCTTTTGGTGAGGAATGCCCCCTTTATCAGAGTTAATTTTTTTACCTTCCTTGCTTCATGCATTTTGTGTTATTTTGCTTCAGAAGTAGTGAAATTCATTCACTTTGTCTACCACATGGTCACAAAATATGGTGCTACGTTCATCAGTAATCTCATTTCTGTTGCTGCACAACACTTTCTTCTTTCTTTGGTTTACTTTCAATCCATATTCTTTGCTCAGTAAATTGTACATTCCATTCAGTGGGTCCTGTCATTCTTACTTTCACAGAGGATAGAACTGTCCTCAGTGAATCTTATCATCAACAGCCTTTCACTCTGATTTTGATCCCACTCCTGACTCTTCCATTTCCTTCAACATTGCTTTGATAAAAAGGCTAAATAGTAGAGATGAACTTTCTGCCCGCCAATGCCATTCTCAATCCAAGCATTTCTGTTTAGGTTTTCATTTCTTTTGCTGCTTCTTAGTCACTGTGTATGTTTTATTTTACCCATCTTACCCACCTTTGCTGAAGTTCTCAAACATCTAGTACCACTTTATAGTGCCAATCACTTTACCTAGATTAACAAATACAACAAATGTGTTGAGTTTCTTTAGACTTGCATCATTTATCAAGTACACACATAAATTCAGTTTGATAAATTGCTGGCTATTGTACTCATCTAGCAATGTCTGTTGCGACTAGCTCCACAACTACTTTTACCAATGCATTTTATTGTAGCAATCACAGTTACAATTCATTCTAATTCACTCTTTCATTTTATTTATTAGGCATTTAATTACTAATCCACATTCTTTTTTACTTCAGACTGACTAAAATCTGGAAACTTCTTTAGACATTATTCTTGTGTATGAACAGAGATCAGGATATTCATTCACAATGTATTTGGCAAATAATTACAGTCATAAGTAACCAAATGACGTTATTTCTTGTGTTGTGTTCAGAGTCATATAACACATTTTGCATGTTAACACTTTTGCCTTTATGTGCAACTCACCACAAATATTTATATATGCCACAGAATGCTTAAGTTTTTGAAATCTACTTAGGAAAGAAATCTTCCACTTCAATATGACCATCTGATCAATCCACAGTTTTCAACAACGAAGTTGGAAAAACAACAGATGCCTCATGAGTACAACTGTGCCACCTTTAGCTGTAGGTAGATGATGTTCTGCTTGTTCAATATTTTTTTTTACAAATATTATTTCTGCTTGCACAGAACTAGCCACGGTACATTTATTAATATGCTAGCAGGGATAAACTTGGATATCTATCAATTTTTCTTTTACATGTAACAGAGGATCCACAATGAAATATGGGGAACTTTATCTGCCACATGCATGAAAGTAAGAGGTATTGTGTTACAACTAAGAGATATTGATACCATACCGGAGAATTTTTTATGAGGTAATATTTACTACAAGAATGTGTAATGTAATGGGACTGACACTGTTCATTATTCATGAAATGTGTGTTATACATGTTGCATATTTGATAAATAATTTATAAATTTATCATTAATACAATAAACATACACCAAAGAGCTAAAGAAACTGGTACACCGGACTAATAGCATGTAGGGTCCCTGTGAGCACGCAGAAGTGCTGCAACATGATGTGGCATGGACTCGACTAATGTCTGAAGTAGTGCTGGAGGGAAATGACACCATGAATCCATAAATCTGTAAGTGTACAATGGGGTGGGGATCTCTTCTGAACAGCACGTTGTAAGGCACCCCACATATGCTCGATAGTATTCATGCCTGGGGAATTTGGTGGCCAGTGAAAGTGTTTAAACTTAGAAGTGTGTTCCTGGAGCCACTCTGTAGCAATTCTGGTTGTGTAGGGTGTCGCATTGTCTTGCTGGAATTGTCCAAGTCCATCAGAGGGCACAATGAGCATGAATGGATGCAGGTGATCAGACAGGATGTTAATGTATGTGTCACATGACAGTCGTATCTAGACGTATCAGGAGTCCCATACCACTCCAAATGCACATGCCTCACACCATTACAGAGCCTCCACCAGCTCGAACACTCCCCTGCTGACAAGCAGGGTCCACAGATTCGTGAGGTTGCCTCCATACCTGAGCACATCCATCCACTCGATACAATTTGAAATAAGACGCATCCAACCAGGCAACATGTTTCCAGTCATCAACAGTCCAATGTCAGTGTTGACAGACCCAGGTGAGGCATAAAGCTCTCTGTAGTGCGGTCATCGAGGGTACACGAGTAGGCATTCTGTTTCGAAAGCCCATATCGACGATGTTTCATTGGGTGGTTCATGCTAACACTTTTTGATGGTCCAGCACTGAAATCTGCAGCAATTTGCAGAAGGGTTGCCTTCTGTCACATTGAATGATTCTCTTCAGTTGTCGTTGGTCCTGTTCTTGTAGGATCTTTTTCCAGCTGCAGCAATGTTGGAGATTTGATGTTTTACCGGATTCCTGATATTCAAGGTACACTCATGAAATGGTCATACAGGAAGATCCCCACTTCATTGCTACCTCGGAGATGCATCCATCGTGCGCCAACTATGACACAATGTTCAAACTCACTTAAATTTTTGTAACCTGCCATTGTAGAAGCAGTAACCAATCTAACAACTGCGCCAGACGTGTGTTGTCTTATATAGGCATTGCTGATTGCACACCATATTCTGTCTGTTCACATATGTCTGTATTTGAATATGCATGCATATACCAGTTTCTTTGGCACTTCAGTGAACTTTACTCTATAAAACAATAACATAAATATAAGAACAAAATTGCTACTAAAACGTGGGGGGATAGGTGCCTGTATTGTACCAGCTCTAATTTGTGCCACTGCTGTAAAATTGGTCACTCCTGTACTAACCAAAATTTAGCAACCTCAGCATGGTCTATGTGCTTCTTGGAGCTGCATCGTCAGCTGAGAGCTCTGTGTTTGAGGAACAGATGAGATGAAGACAGTACTGATTTTGTTGTAGTTTTCATCCAACTTTGTGAAGAGAATTACTGTTGTACAGCAAATGGCAACAATGCTTTATTTATGGGTGAATATACATGAAATAAACTTAATTTTCAGAAAGTGATGAATCTATTCATTGTGGTATGTTCATTGGAAATTGATAAAGAGTAAAAAAAAAATGGTGACGTGGTCTGTAATGTGCCACTAAGTTTCCAATATTGTACCAGTGCAATTTGAGGAACCTGCTCTTCTAGTGAGCTTTAAAAAGAGAGTTAAGTGTTACTAGTGCTACATAAAGTTTAGAAACAGTATGGAGAATTTTCTAATGTGTTACTTATAGTCAGTAATAAGTAATCATTTTTTATTACAGGTGATATGGAATCTGTAACTCAGATAACTGCATTTAGCTGTAACCACATATCTAACTAGGCATTATGGATCGAATTAATGGGCACACACATATATATTGTTCCTAAGCCAACAATTAAGAGCTATGTTGAAAATAATATCGAAAATACAAACTGGGATATAAAAAAATTTTGATTTCAGTAAAATGTTTCCCACTGAGGTTGAAAATAATTTGCAGAAGCATATTCTTACATTTGAGGAGGCAATGTTCGGTTTAAGCATGTTGGACATAAGAAAACTTGCGTCCGACATCCCAAACGGAAACTGACTGCCCTGAAATTTCAACACAGATGCAGCCATGGCAAGCAAAAAGTGGACTGAAGGTGTCCATCCAAAAATATTGCCAAAGCTAAAGGAAAATATGAAATGTCCATACAAAATTTCCAAAACCTAGCCAAGGATCCTGTGAGCTGTAGTTTTTTTTTTTTCTTCTGGCCTTTTCTATTATACAATATTCTTTCACTTTCATGCTTTGCAACCATTTTCACGCTTCTTGCCATGATGATTTTTCCCAGAGTCTATTTCTGTCCTAGAAATATGTGAAAGCTTGAATCTTCAATTTGATAGTCACCTGCAATAAATTTTCATATCCTGTATTCCATTTTCTTACAGATCGCTTTATACCCTTAGGATCCAGCTTAGTTTAGTTCTCTTATTCACAAGAAACTGCATTAACTGACGTGTCAACCTCCCACAGTCCATTATAAAGGTGTGTCTGAAAAGCATGCCCCTTATTTTCCTGGTGGTATCTGAGCTTCTCCCTATGTGGGCATGCAGTTCCTGGTTTGCTTGTCTTCTATATTGACCATCATTCTTCACAGTCCAAATATCCTCCTGAGAATTCTTTGTTCCACTTCATGAGTCTGAATTTAGCCACTTATGAAATTACTGTGTGTAAGTGTGCATAACACTTTTTAACATAAAAAAGGAAAAAAAACTGTATTTATGCTATTAAAAAGGAGTGTTCATAAATCATCTTTATTGTAAAGATTTTAGACAGAAATATTAAATAACTTATTCCACGACTGGTTATTTTAATTGCTGGTGAATCGTCCAGGTTTTATGGCCACGATCTGAGAAACTTCTTTTTCCTCACATTTTGTCCAGAGCTAGTGTCAAGGTATTGCAGGTGCCGTAATATTTATGCTAGTGGTGTAGCCCTCTCCATCTGGCTGTGTGTGGCTGGGTACTGTACTGTATGGCCAGCAGACAAAGAGGGAAGAGAGGTTGCTGGAGTAGGAGTAGCGGAAATCCATTTGCATTTTGCTGTATCCTGTGAGATGAACAGTGTTGGGCATGCTCGTATCATATTGCTGCTAACAAGGGTTTGCCTGTGGCACTCCATTGGTATCCTTCACCCCTCTCGACTAGAGTCTCATGAATTTCTATCTCAATGGATTCCTTTACGATGCTGACCCAAAAGCCTGTTGTCCGGCGCAGCATCTTGGTGTTCTGTAAATCAGAGGTGCGGTCTTCCTTGATGATATGCTATGCTATGCTATGCTATGCTCCACTCTCCTATCACTGATTTACCTGTGTGTCCCAGTCGCACATGCCTGATGTGCTCTCTCAACATTCTGAATTAGAGCAGTGTGTTTGTACAGTATATTGTTGGCCACACTCACAGGCAATGCTACAAATCTCACGTATGTTTAGTTTAAGTGGATCTTTCAGAGAGCCAAGTGACTCATCTTTGGCAGCGATCTGAAGATAGTTTTCATGTTGGATTTTGCAAGTACCCTCACAATTTTGGATGAGAGCAGTCCTAGGTAAGGAGGGAACATGAGTGTGTTTTCTTCCTCTTCACAGTTTGGTGTGTCTTCCCTCTTCTTTGATGCCCTTTTAATCTGTGCTTCACAGTGCTCATTTTTATGGAACACTTCCTGTAGGTGTTATAGTTCGGCTGGGAGACATTCTTTACTGCAGATGATGTGCACCCTATGTACAAGGTTGGTCTGCACTGTTTGCTGTTGTGCTCGATAGTGGCAGCTCTTCACATGTAGGTACAGGTCTGTAAGAGTCTTATTCAAATATACTGAATGACTTAGTACCATCTGCTCCTTCTTTATTAGCATGTCAACAAAAGGGAGACAACTACTGTTCTCTATTTCTATAGTGAAAACAGTGTTTTGATGGCTGGTGTTTAGGTGGTCCAGAAACCCATCCAGTACCTGTCTGTCACACTCCAATACCAGAAAAGTATCGTTGACATAAGAGGAATAAATGCTCGGGGATTCTGCTGAGCCATAGAGATTTGCGATCCCGGGACCCAGTGAGCAGCCCGTGGTCACTCTGTGCATCTGTTCATAAAACTCTCCATTGCATTTTAAGTAGGTGGTCATCAGAGAATGTTCAAAAAGTGTAAATATTTGCAGCTCGAAATGCTGAGACAGCAGCAACAATCGGTCTTGCAGCAGTACATTCGTGAATAGTGACAATGCCAAAACTCATGAGCTTGTCAACTCTCTGTAATTGCATGTCCTTAAGTACTTTCATGAAATCAGCCAAGTTATCATGACGATTACAGCGTCCCACAAGGGGTTTTAGAAGTGACGCCAGATATTTGGTCATCCTTTAGTGGGTGAATTAGCGGTGTTGAGTACTGGCTGCAAAGACACCCCTTCCTCGTGGATTTTAGCCAGTTCATTTGCTGGCACCCTGGGACACAGCCACTTCTTCACTACCTCCGGTAGATCTGAGTTCTTCAGTAGAGCCACCGTTTCCTCAATCACCATCACCTGAGAACTATATTTAACGGGTGCATTATCAGTGGCACGAAGGAAGTAATTCGAGGCTTGTCAGAGGAAGAAGTGGACGAGATCACACAGGAAACTTGCAGGACCGTCGACAAATATCAACTTCTGAAAATGAATATGACTGTGGCATAACAGGAGACCATCTGATCAGTGAGAGAAGATGCTGATACTATTGTCCTTCCAGCACACAAAGGGGCTGCAATGACTCTGGTGCACGCCGATGATTACCGTCACAAAATTGGTTTACTGCTGCAGCACCCACCCTACAGGGAACTCGAGAAGGATCCAACCTCGATGATGACCAAGAAAATTGTGACTCTGCTTAACTCGAATCTACCAGATGTAGTGAAGGAGTGGTGTATCACAGGGTGCCAGCAAATGGACTTGCCAACATCCACAAGGAAGGGCTGCCTCTGCGATCAATACTGAACACTATTAATCCACAGAGTTATTCACACAATTATGGATAGGCCAAATATCTGACATCACTTTCAAACATCTTTGTGAGACACTGTGGCATCGCGATAAGAACTCTGTCGATTTCATTAAAGTACTTAGAGACATGCGACTATGAAGAGATGAGCTGTTTGTGAGTTTTGATGTTATACTGCTGTTCACATATGCACCTCTGCAAAACTGCTTGGTGTTGCTACTTCAACATTTCAAGCTGCAAATAGTTGAACTTTTTGAACATGCTCTGATGGCCACCTACTTCAAGTGCAATGGAGAGGTTTATGAACAGTTGGACGGAATGGCCACGGGATCCCCACTGGCTCCAAGGATCGCAAATCTTTACCTAGAAGCGACCCTAAAACCACTTAGCAGAAACCCAACCATTCCCTCCACTATGATGACAATACTTTTCTGGTAAGGGAGCAAGGCAGAAAGGTTTTCAATGAGTTCCTGGGCCACCTGAACATACATACATCAAAACACTGCTTTATGTCGAAAAAGAGAACAGTTGTCTCCCTTTCTTGGACATAGGCAGATGTTATACTAGGCCATTCAGTATATACACTCCTGGAAATGGAAAAAAGAACACATTGACACCGGTGTGTCAGACCCACCATACTTGCTCCGGACACTGCGAGAGGGCTGTACAAGCAATGATCACACGCACGGCACAGCGGACACACCAGGAACCGCAGTGTTGGCCGTTGAATGGCGCTAGCTGCGCAGCATTTGTGCACCACCGCCGTCAGTGTCAGCCAGTTAGCCGTGGCATACGGAGCTCCATCGCAGTCTTTAACACTGGTAGCATGCCGCGACAGCGTGGACGTGAACCGTATGTGCAGTTGACGGACTTTGAGCGAGGGCGTATAGTGGGCACGCGGGAGGCCGGGTGGACGTACCGCCGAATTGCTCAACACGTGGGGCGTGAGGTCTCCACAGTACATCGATGTTGTCGCCAGTGGTCGGCGGAAGGTGCACGTGCCCGTCGACCTGGGACCGGACCGCAGCAACGCACGGATGCACGCCAAGACCGTAGGATCCTACGCAGTGCCGTAGGGGACCGCACCGCCACTTCCCAGCAAATTAGGGACACTGTTGCTCCTGGGGTGTCGGCGAGGACCATTCGCAACCGTCTCCATGACGCTGGGCTACGGTCCCGCACACCGTTAGGCCGTCTTCCGCTCACGCCCCAACATCGTGCAGCCCGCCTCCAGTGGTGTCGCGACAGGCGTGAATGGAGGGACGAATGGAGACGTGTCGTCTTCAGCGATGAGAGTCGCTTCTGCCTTGGTGCCAACGATGGTCGTATGCGTGTTTGGCGCCGTGCAGGTGAGCGCCACAATCAGGACTGCATACGACCGAGGCACACAGGGCCAACACCCGGCATCATGGTGTAGGGAGCGATCTCCTACACTGGCCGTACACCACTGGTGATCGTCGAGGGGACACTGAATAGTACACGGTACATCCAAACCATCATCGAACCCATCGTTCTACCATTCCTAGACCGGCAAGGGAACTTGCTGTTCCAACAGGACAATGCACGTCCGCATGTATCCCGTGCCACCCAACGCGCTCTAGAAGGTGTAAGTCAACTACCCTGGCCAGCAAGATCTCCGGATCTGTCCCCCATTGAGCATGTTTGGGACTGGATGAAGCGTCGTCTCACGCGGTCTGCACGTCCAGCACGAACGCTGGCCCAGCTGAGGCGCCAGGTGGAAATGGCATGGCAAGCCGTTCCACAGGACTACATCCAGCATCTCTACGATCGTCTCCATGGGAGAATAGCAGCCTGCATTGCTGCGAAAGGTGGATATACACTGTACTAGTGCCGACATTGTGCATGCTCTGTTGCCTGTGTCTATGTACCTGTGGTTCTGTCAGTGTGATCATGTGATGTATCTGACCCCAGGAATGTGTCAATAAAGTTTCCCCTTCCTGGGACAATGAATTCACGGTGTTCTTATTTCAATTTCCAGGAGTGTAGGAACAAGACCTGTACCTGCATGCAACAAGCTGCCTTCATCCAGCACAATGGCCTGCAGTGCTTACCACCACAGTACATGGGACACACATCATCTGCAATAAACAATCTCCGAGCTGAACTACAATATTTCCAGGACATGTTCTACAAAAGTGGGTACACTGAAGCACAGATTAATAGGGCATTCAAGACGAAAGAAGACACAGAAAATTGAAAAGGAGGAGGAGGAGGAGGAGGAGGAGGAGGAGAAAGAAGAAGAAGAAACCAGACTTTTATTCCATACTGGGGACTGCTCTGAGCGGAAATTGTAAAGGTACTTGAAAAATTCAACATAAAGAAAGTCTTCTGAGCACTGTCAATGACAAAAGAGTTGCTCAACTCTGTGAAAGACTTACTTAAACTGGATGTACCTGGGGTTTATGGTACTGCCTTTGGACATGTGCGACTGGGACAACAACAGAGAAATCAACAACAGCAGAGCAGCGTCTGCAACTTTGAGTTTCACAGCACCAATGTGCTAAACCGAGCAACCGTAAAGGAATCCACTGAAATATGGATTCACCAGAATCTGGTCAACAGAGATGAAAGACACCGACTGAGTGCAACACAGAACACTGTGTTAGCGGCAATACAATGAGAGAACACGGGCCCCCCGCTAACCCCACTATGGCGATGTCAACACCACCTCTCGTCGCAGGCATCATGTGGCCACCCACAGCTGAGTGGAGGACAGTGTACTGGTAGCATAAATAGTCATCCACATGTGATGAGTATGACACTCTTCAGAACATCACAGTACTTTAACACTTCCATTTGGCTGGAAACCTGAGAGCTTTACGTCGGTGGTATTTGCCAGGAGACTCTACATTCACACTTGTCATGAAATTGTTCATATCTAATAGAATCAAATTTCAATGATTAATGGAAAATCTCATATAAAGATGTGAAACAAATACTAACAAAGAGATAGAGGGGCTAGCCAGTACTTACCTCAGCTCAGTACAGGCGATAGATGCACAAAAAACAGAACCGAAAATTTACGTTCCTATCTTTCGGAACAAATGTTCCTTCATCAGGGAGGAGAGAGGGGAAAGAAAGGGAAGAAGGGAAAGTAGAGTCAGTTACTCATAATCCAGGTTATGAAGCAACAGGGAAAGGAAAACAGGCAGGATAGCAAGGATGGAGGCATGGTTGTCAGAGGGAAGCCAAAGATATTCTACTGTAAGTACTGTGCCAGCTTCAAACCAAAGAGGATGCATACAGAAGTATATAGCATAAAGATAAACACAACTATGTAGGATGAAAAGATGCGTGAATGGCTAAAGAGGAAAGGGAAAGAGGAGAAGACTGAAGAGTAAATGGGAGTGAGGTTGTTTAACGTAGGTTCAGTCCAGGGGGATGGTGGGATGAAAGGATGTGTTGGAGTGCGAGTTCCCATCTCCACAGTTCAGAGGGACTGGTGTTGGGTGGGAGAAGCCAAATGGCACATACGGTGTAGCAGGTTCCTAGGTCCCTAGAATTATGCTGGAGGGCATGCTCTGCTACTGGGTATTGGGCATCTCCTAGGCGGACAGTTCGTCTGTGTCCGTTCATGTGCTCAGCCAGTTTAGTTGTTGTCATACTGATGTAAAAGGCTGTGCAGTGCAGGCATGTCAGTTGATAAATGACATGTGTAGTCTCACACGTGGCCCTGCCTTGAATTGTGTATGTTTTACCAGTAGCGGGGCTGGAGATGCATGGGGCAGGTTTTTTGTGGGGGGATACATGGGGCAGGTTTTGCAGCGGGGTCGGTTACAGGGGTAGGAACCGCTGGGTAGAGAAGGTAGTCTGGGAATATTGTAGGGTTTAACAAGGATGTTACGGAGGTTAGGGGGGCGACGAAAGGCAACTCTGGGTGGTGTGGGGAGAATTTTGTCAAGGGATGATCTCATTTCAGGGGTTGACTTGAGAAAGTCATATCCCTGGCGGAGTGATTTGTTGATGTTTCGAGGCCAGGATAATATTGGGTGACAAGTTGGATGCTTCTGTGTGGTCTGGGGGTAGGAACATTGTTGTTGGACAGGGAGGAATGTATTGCTCGGGAGATCTGTTTGTGGACAAAGTCTGCAGGATAGTTGCGGGAGAGGAAAGCACTGGTCAGGTTATTGGTGTAATTGTTGATGGATTCATCACTGGAGCAGATACGTTTGCCACGAATACCTAGGCTGTAGGGAAGGGAGCGTTTGATGTGGAATGGATGGCAGCTATCAAAGTGAAGGTACTGTTGTTTGTTTGTGGGTTTGATATGGACAGAGGTGTGGATGTGAGCTTCAACAAGATGAAGGTCAACATCCAGGAAGGTGGCTTGGGTTTTGGAGAAGGACCAGGTGAAATTCAGATTCGTAAAGGAGTTGAGGTTATGGAGGAAATTAAGGAGTGTTTCTTCACCATAAGTCCAGACCACAAAGATGTCATCTATAAACCTATACCAGGCCAGGGGAAGCAGCTGTTGGGTCTTCAGGAAAGCCTCCTCCATGCGGCCCATGAAGAGGTTGGCATAGGACGGAGCCATCCTGGTTCCCATGGCCGTTCCCCTCATTTGTTTGTAGGTTTGGCCTTCAAAAGTGAAGTAATTATGGGTGAGGATGAAGTTGGTAAGTGTGATAAGGAACGAGGTTTTTGGAAGATCTTTGGGTGGGCGTTGGGAGAGGTAGTGCTCAAGGGCAGAGAGACCATGGGTATGTGGGATGTTTGTGTAAAGGGATGTAACATCTATGGTGACAAGAAAGGTTTCAGGTGGGAGAGGAGTGGGAATGGATTTGAGGCGTTCTAGGAAGTGTCTTTGATGTAGGATGGGAGTCTGCGGGTGATAGGTTGGAGGTGCTGGTCTACCAGAGCTGAGATACGTTCTGTTGGGGCTTTGAAGCCTGCTACAATGGGACGGCCAGGATGGTTCTCTTTGTGGATTTTGGGTAATAGGTAGAAGGTAGGGGTACGTGGCTCAGGTGGAGTGAGTAAGTCTATGGAAGCCGTTGTGAGGCCTTGTGAGGGACCTTGGATTTTTAGGATTTTCTGCAGCTCAGTCTGGATGGAGGGAATGGGATCCTGGGTAACAGCTTTGTAGGTTGAGGTGCCGGAGAGTTGATGCAGTCCTTCTGCCACGCATTCCACACGGTCAAGTACGACAGTTGTGGAGCCTTTATCCGCCGGGAGGATGACAATAGAGCGGTCTATTTTCAGCTCCTTAATGGCACGGGATTCAGCTGGGGTGTTGTTGGGGGTTGTCGGGATGTTCTTCAAGAAGGACTGGGAGGCAACACTGGATGTGAGGAATTCCTGAAATGTCTGCAAGGGATGGTTTTGGGGGAGGGGAGGAGGATCCCTTTGAGAAGGTGGGCGGAACTGTTCTAGACAGGGTTCAACACTGGGTCTAGTATTTGGGGGCTGTGTTTGGTTAGTGAAGTGATATTTCCAGTTGAGGTTCCCGGTGAATGAGAGGAGATCTTTAACCAGGGCAGTGTGGTTGAATTTAGGTGTGGGGCTAAGGGTTAAGCCTTTTGATAGAACAGATGTCTCTGGAGGAGAGAGGGATCTGGATGAGAGGTTTAGAACTGAATTGGGACTGCTGATATGTGGCATTTGACTGTGGTCATAGTTGAGATTTGGTCTGCGTGGGGTATGTGCTGGGATGGGGAGATTGAGTAGGGTGGCTAGGCTAGGTTTGTTGGCTATGAGGGGGGTTTGTTGAAGGTTCTGTTGTGGTTGGTGTTTGTGAGGGATAGGGAGAGGGACCCCACTTCTTAGGTGTTGCAATAGCACTGTGGATAGTTTTTTCAGGTGGTGTGTAGCATGGAACTCAAGTTTGCAGCTGGCTTCTAGGATGATGTTCCTGAGTGTGTTCTCCAAGCAGGGGTTTGAGAGGTGGAGGACTTTGAAGAGCGATAGGAGCTGTTGGGAGTGGTGGTTACACGAAGTAGTGTAGAGATTCAGGACAAGTTGGGTAAGGGCTAAGGATTGAAGGTTCTGGAAGTACAGGAGAGTCTGGTGGAAGGAGGAAATGCACCCAGAGATGGGAACTTTTAAGGTAAGTCCTTTAGGGGTAATTCCAAAGGTTAAGCAGGACCGGGGGAAAAGTATGTGGGATTACAGTTTGGTTACGGTGAATGCATGTTTCCGGAATGAATGTAAATAATGTGGTATAGGGTTAGGGTACATAGTGGGTAACTGGTGGGTAGGGAAATTAAATAACAAAAGTTGAAATAGTAATCATAAGAAGGAATAAAACACAGAGGGAAGGACGAGAAAGAAAGAAATTGTGTTGGTAATGTTCAATACCAAAGGAAGACCACTAAATAAGAAAAATACGGAAAAAGTTGACCAGACCAAGCAAGTATGTCCAGATCAGGGGAAAAGAACACACGTTGCTCAAAAACAGAGATAGCGAGTGGCGAAAAAGAGATCGCGCGTGCCGCAAAAAAGATCGCGCGTGCCGCAAAAAAGTTCGCGGGTGGCGCAGAAATGTCCCAAAAAAAATTCCTGTGGCAGAGAAAGATAGCCAAAGAAAGGGAAGAAGGGAAAGTAGATTCAGTTACTCATAACCCAGGTTATGAGGCAACAGGGAAAGGAAAACCGGCAGGATAGCAAGGATGGAGGCATGGTTGTCAGAGGGAAGCCAAAGATATTCTACTGTAAGTACTGTAATAGCCTCCTGGCGGATAAAGGCTCCACAACTGTCGTACTTGACCATGTGGAGTATGTGGCAGAAGGACTGCGTCAACCCTCCGACACCTCAACCTACAAAGCTGTTACCCAGGATCCCATTCCCTCCATCCAGACTGAGCTGCAGAAAATCCTAAAAATCCAAGGTCCCTCACAAGGTCTCACAACGGCTTCCATAGACTTAGTCTCTCCACCTGAGCCATGTACCCCTACCTTCTACATATTACCCAAAATCCACAAAGAGAACCATCCTGGCCGTCACATTGTAGCAGGCTTCAAAGCCCCAACAGAACGTATCTCAGCTCTGGTAGACCAGCACCTCCAACCTATCACCCGCAGACTCCCATCCTACATCAGAGACACAAACAACTTCCTAGAACGCCTCAAATCTATTCCCATTCCTCTCCCATCTGAAACCTTTCTTGTCACCATAGATGCTACATCCCTTTACACAAACATCCCACATACCCATGGTCTCTCTGCCCTTGAGCACTACCTCTCCCA
This sequence comes from Schistocerca nitens, assembly GCF_023898315.1. NCBI lineage: Eukaryota > Metazoa > Arthropoda > Insecta > Orthoptera > Acrididae > Schistocerca > Schistocerca nitens. The sequence continues at coordinate 226,548,675 of NC_064623.1, forward strand.
ACGCCCACCCAAAGATCTTCCAAACACCTCATTCCTTATCACACTTACCAACTTCATCCTCACCCATAATTACTTCACTTTTGAAGGCCAGACCTACAAACAAATCAGGGGAACCAGGGTGGCTCTGTCCGATGCCAACCTCTTCATGGGCCGCATGGAGGAGGCTTTCCTGAAGACCCAACAGCTGCTTCCCCTGGCCTGGTATAGGTTTATAGATGACATCTTTGTGGTCTGGACTCATGGTGAAGAAACACTCCTTAATTTCCTCCATAACCTCAACTCCTTTTCGAATCTGAATTTCACCTGGTCCTTCTCCAAAACCCAAGCCACCTTCCTGGATGTTGACCTTCATCTTGTTGAAGCTCACATCCACACCTCTGTCCATATCAAACCCACAAACAAACAACAGTACCTTCACTTTGATAGCTGCCATCCATTCCACATCAAACGCTCCCTTCCCTACAGCCTAGGTATTCGTGGCAAACGTATCTGCTCCAGTGATGAATCCATCAACAATTACACCAATAACCTGACCAGTGCTTTCCTCTCCCGCAACTATCCTGCAGACTTTGTCCACAAACAGATCTCCCGAGCAATACATTCCTCCCTGTCCAACAACAATGTTCCTACCCCCAGACCACACAGAAGCATCCAACTTGTCACCCAATATTATCCTGGCCTCGAAACATCAACAAATCACTCCGCCAGGGATATGACTTTCTCAAGTCAACCCCTGAAATGAGATCATCCCTTGACAAAATTCTCCCCACACCACCCAGAGTTGCCTTTCGTCGCCCCCCTAACCTCCGTAACATCCTTGTTAAACCCTACAATATTCCCAGACTACCTTCTCTACCCAGCGGTTCCTACCCCTGTAACCGACCCCGCTGCAAAACCTGCCCCATGTATCCCCCCACAAAAAACCTGCCCCATGCATCTCCAGCCCCGCTACTGGTAAAACATACACAATTCAAGGCAGGGCCACGTGTGAGACTACACATGTCATTTATCAACTGACATGCCTGCACTGCACAGCCTTTTACATCAGTATGACAACAACTAAACTGGCTGAGCGCATGAACGGACACAGACGAACTGTCCGCCTAGGAGATGTCCAATACCCAGTAGCAGAGCATGCCCTCCAGCATGATTCTAGGGACCTAGGAACCTGCTACACCGTATGTGCCATTCGGCTTCTCCCACCCAACACCAGTCCCTCTGAACTGTGGAGATGGGAACTCGCACTCCAACACATCCTTTCATCCCACCATCCCCCTGGACTGAACCTACGTTAAACAACCTCACTCCCATTTACTCTTCAGTCTTCTCCTCTTTCCCTTTCCTCTTTAGCCATTCACGTATCTTTTCATCCTACATAGTTGTGTTTATCTTTATACTATATACCTCTTTACTTCTGTATGCATCCTCTTTGGTTTGAAGCTGGCACAGTACTTACAGTAGAATATCTTTGGCTTCCCTCTGACAACCATGCCTCCATCCTTGCTATCCTGCCTGTTTTCCTTTCCCTGTTGCTTCATAACCTGGATTATGAGTAACTGACTCTACTTTCCCTTCTTCCCTTTCTTTCCCCTCTCTCCTCCCTGATGAAGGAACATTTGTTCCGAAAGCTAGGAACGTAAATTTTCGGTTCTGTTTTTTGTGCATCTATCGCCTGTACTGAGCTGAGGTAAGTACTGGCCAGCCCCTCTATCTCTTTGTCTCTTTGTTATATTAGAATCAAATTTCACTTATACTGCTACAAAGAAATGGAAAATATGAATTGTTGAGAAAATATATCGGTGAAAGTAGCCCTGAGATAGTTGGTAATGACATGGTGGTTGTTGAGTTATTTGTTGTTTTTCAGACTTATCTCCTTGTCTGGACTCTGTAATTTATGCCTTGTGCATTAATGTATAATTTATGATAAGGGCCAATTCATGTTTCTTGTAAAGATAAGTATTACTGTTTTATGTTTAACACTTGCCACTTCCAGTAGGCATGTGGTATTAAAAAATAAGTTTTTTTAACTACTAAAAATTTATGTAACATTATTATTTTTTGAAGTATTTTAAGAGGTAGCGATTTTATAATACGTACTGTAAGAGAAATCTTACTGCAAGATAGTTCAAATACAACATTAGTTTCCACTTTTGACATAACAGAGTGTGTGCCCACATTCTAGGTCTAATGAGTCTGTACTCAAAATGCATTACCATCTTTCAACTCACTATAATTCTGTAGTAATTTTCCTAGTAATCAGAAAGCATAGTCAGTGGATTTTACTGCCTGTATTTTACATATTTCTTTCACATGACAAAGATGAGAATAAAGTAAAGAAATCGTTTATCTCATTCTGCAATTTTCAACATGCCAGACATACACAAATTCAAAAAGTTTCAATTGTAATTTTTATGAAAATACCTATGTAACAATACTGAATTATGAATGTGATTGTTGTTGTAACAGCATGATGGCAGAAGCCACGGAGTCTCATTCTGTTTCCAGTTTTTGTACACCACATGCTGCATCAGTTTAATTCACGAGTATACTAGATAATTTAAATCAATAGTTTCGAGTTGCTGTTATGTGGCTAAGACAAAAATAATCGATTTTTGAAAATACAGTGTAACTGAATAGATACAAAACCCTACTCACCAAGAGGCAGCAGAAGAAACACAGCAAAGGAATTTGCAAGCTTTCGGATCGATGGTGCCAAATACTTGCAAGTTTCCTTTGACACTGTGTTTCTTCTGCCACCACTTGATGAGTAGATTTTTTCTTTTACCTATTATTATGTACTCTGACTGCCTAGTGAAGGTGAATGGTCAACTTTAGTTTATGGGAGAATTTTAGGAAAGTTAAGGAGACCACATATAAGACACTACTGCATTGCATTCTTGAGTATTACTCGGGATTAAATACGAACCAATAGCAAAAGTTAAAGCATTATCTCTAGAAATGTTATGTGAAATTGCAGCTGTTAGGTTAACAGATTTAAATTTGATTGTTATAGCTTTGTTCTCAACTAAGACTGGAGGCAATCCAACAGATGATTTTGTTAACAAGTTAGTGTCTTTATGTGAAACAGTCTGTAAGTATAAGTGTAGGATACTAATCTGTGGAGATTTCAATTTGAATTTTCAGTTGTCCACTATCTATAGCTCATATGTAAATAATTTATTAAATTCTTTTGGGCTTTATATTCCAACCACTGAAATAACAAGGCCACATTATAAAGGTACTAGTACCTGTATTGACAACATAGTTGTATCAAATGAGTTAATGCATCTCAAGTCAGAGGTAATTAAGACCTGGGTATCTGACCACTGGCCACTACTTCTTAGAACAGATATAACAAGAAATTGTAACACTGACTCAGTGCACATGGCAGGAAAGAAAGAATGTGTGGTCAATTATGATAATCTAAATATGTTTACGTCTCATATTGATAAAAGTAATTGGTTGCAGGTTTATTGACAACATGCAACAGATAGAAAGGTGGAAGAACTCATATCTACTCTTTCTGTATATGCTAAGATGTCCTGTCCCATTAAGTTACTAAATAATAAAAAGGCACTTAGAGTAAATAAGGTCAAGGATGAAAAGGTGTTGAAGATCAAGAGGGAGTGTGATCAATATTATGACTGGTATAGAAGTACAGGTTCTCAAGTATTTAAAGACATGCTCACAGTGAAAAAGAAAAGATTAAGACAGGCCTTAAAGGAAGCTAGGTGTAAAAAAAAAATGAAGATATAATACTAACATCTGAAAATAAGACACGTGCAATGTGGAATATCATTAACAGTCAGTGCAACAGGAAAATGACTTCACAGGCTGAAAGCAGTAATCTGAATGCTGCACAGTTAAATTCATTCTTCACTGAGAAGGTACAAGAAATAATAAAGGTGACTGGCACTTCCAATATAGCCACTGACCATAAATACTACCTGAGAAACACCACAAAGCCTGAAAGTACATTTAGCTTTAAACTGGTCAAGGTGCAGGATGTTACTAATATACTGAGGAAAATGAAGAACAGTTTTAGTAATGACGTTTATGGTTTAAGTACAGCCATGTTAAAGTGTGATTCAGTTCAACTGCCAGAATTGATAACACATGTAGTAAATACATGTATTTTGGAGGCTCAGTTCCCAAAGGCACTAAAGTTTGTTAAAGTCACTCCAATACACAAAAAAGGCAGCCTCTCAAGTTGTGATAATTTTAGGCCTGTTTCAATTGTGCCAATCTTGTCTAAAGTGATAGAAGCTATATTAAATAATCAAATAGTAAAATACTTTGAAGAAAACAAAATCTTCACTGATAGTCAATTTGGCTTCAGATCAGGGTTAGGAACTGTTAAATCTGCCTTATCACTTTTAACACAGTGTGTGAAGCAACTGGAAAGCAAGCTAGTGGTTCAGAATAAACTCTTTGATTTATCAAAAGCTTTCGACACTGTCTCTCATGAAATCTTATTGAACAAACTGCAATTCTAAGGCTTTACAGGAAGTGCTCTGGAATTGATAAAATCTTATCTAAGCAATAGAGTGCAGAAGGTGGTTTTTAATGGTGCAGAATCAGATTACTTACCTGTGGGCATGTGTGTCCCACAAGGTTCTGTACTTGGCCCAATTCTATTTATTATTTATATAAATGACTTACCATGTAACATAGTTGGTCCATCAACTAGGACTTACTTATTTGCAGATGATCTTGCAGTCTGTATAACTGCAGAAACAGCACAGAAGGTGAAATATGAAGCAGACCAGTGCACTGTCAAAGTTGAAAATTGGTGTAAAGCTAATTCCCCTTGTGTCAACCGAGAAAAAATACAAGACCTGTATGTATCGTGGAATAATAACACTAAACTTGAGCAGAGCTCAAATGCTGTTAATTTCCTTGGAATCTCAATTGATTCAAAATTATCCTGGGGTAGCCATATAGAAAAAGTGGGAAGCAGCATTAGCAAAGGAATATTTGCTCTAAGGAAGCTGCATCTTTGTCTAAACGTGCCAATACTTAAAGTGGTTTATTTTGCTTTAATACAGAGTCACATTTCCTATGGTACAATACTGTGGGGACATCAAAGCAAGACAGCTAATGTCTTCAAACTACAAAAGGCAATAAGACTGATATGTAGCTTGGCATCCAGAGCTCATTGTAGGCCAAGCTTTAAAAATTACAGGTTATGACCCTGCCATCAATATTTATTCTACAGTGTGTAATGCATATTAAGGAAAACTATCCGAGCTATCAACAGTATGACATGCGACATAATTATAACACAAGAAACAAGCAGGACCTAGTTTCTTTCTGATGTAACTATAAAAACACACAAAAGTGCTTCTTATACAAGTCCATAAATTTTTTTAATGCCATACCCCAACATATCAGGGATCTTGCAATTCAACAATTCAAAAAAAAAGTAAAAGAATTTCTTCTTGAGCTCAGCATTTATGAAACTGATGAATTTTTAAGGGAGGCAAAGAATATGGTATTACTATATTTTGTGATCAGTTTTTATATGCTTCTATATGAGTATGTCTGTAATTGGCTAAATTTACTATGCAATATCAATTTGTATCAGAAGTTTCTCTGTTTTGTTTTTGTGTGAAGGTACCATAATTATTTGTGTAATATTTATATTGTGTAATATTTTTCTTGTTTTTGTAATTATTTGTGTAACATTTATACTATGTAATATTGACTTTTGTAATGCCTCAGATGATCTCTGAGGCCTCTACAACAATAAAAATCAATCAATCAATCAATATTTGGAACCACCAACAGGTCAGATTAAAGGAAGACATCAAAGTAATTCAGAGGCAGGCTGCTAGACTAGTTACCGATAGGTTCAATCAACATGAGAGCATTATGGAAATGCTTTGTAAACTCAAAGGGGAATCCGTGAAGGGAAGACTGTGTTCTTTTTGTAAAACACAGTTGGAGAAAATTTAGAGAACTGACATTTGAGGCTGGCTACAGAATGATTCTATTGCCTCCAAAGTACACTTCTTGTAAAGACCACAAAGACAAGAAAAATTAGGACTCTTACAGAGCCGTGTAGAAGTCTTTTTCCCTTGCTCTCTTTGCAAGTTGAACAGGAAAGGAAATGATTACTAGCAGTGCAGGGTAGCCTCCACCATTTGCCAAACCATGGCTTGTGGAGTATATATGTAGATGTACATGGACTAAGAACAAGTTTCGAGATGGTGGGCTGAAGAATCACAGGCAATGAGTTTTATTATGCAACTAACAGATTCTGGAATAGCAATTCAAGGTCAGCTGTCCCCTCAAAGTTGAGTAAATGTGGCAATTTTCACATTTCAGGCCGTGTTCAGAGCTGTGATCCAGAAGAAAATAATGAAACTGGCACTCTACGTATTTTTCAGTTTCAGATCTGCACTCCTCATAATAATCAGGAGATATTTTAGCAATAATAAAGGAATCAATTATGGACAAAAAAAGTTGTATTACTGGACAAGGAAACAGATTCATAAATGACAAGAAGTGAGACTGGGAGACAAAAGTTAAGTACCAGTACTGTGTTTATTTTTATTTTATTTTTCTGAATTTTACAAAATGTAAGATCACAATAACTCAATTAATCAAGAACAAATTCTGCAGATTGACGATTTAGAAGTGTCTCGAAGAACCAGCATTAGGTGGGAATGTGAGTAGTATTTACTACCAAATTTCTTGGGTGGAATAATTGCATGTTTAAACAGTTTATGAAATTCACAGATGAAAAATTCAGCAAATAGTAGTGATTTTGGTAGTAAAAGAGCTAAAAGAAACAAAAAATCGAACAATCAAAAAGTGAACTTAGTACTAGGATTAAAGCTCCATATAATTAAATGAGTAACAAAATCAAAAAGTTGAGTAATGAACTAAAAGCAGAACTTTTGAATACCAATGCTGAAACTGTAGAAATTAAAGAGGCATTAGGCAATATGAAACCATTTTTGAATTGACTCAGATGATTAAACAATTGAATGGACAGTTCAGATACATGTAATGAAATTTTAGCCAAAACTCACAACAGTAAGTAAGTTGACAGGGTATAAATTAACTTTTACTGGAAGAATCTGAAAGTAAAAATTCAATGTTGAAAGATTTTTGGCAACAGATGAATCACATAAACAAACCACTGCAGAGATCAATAATGAAATTAAAAATTTCATTGGTGTTGTACCAGTAATCAGTGCAATGAAAGTACTATTAACTATTCCAAAAAGGCAGTGACATACAACCAATTTCGATCAGTCATCACGAAAGGAATATTAATTGACGTCTTGATGACATTCCGTCCACTGCTCCACAGATTTACTCTGCGTGACGTTGGGAGGCGAGAACAGCTGACACAGCTTTGTGAGGATGTGAAGTACAATTTTCCTCAAAATGACAATTTTCTAATGACAAGATCATTGAAAGTGCTTGTAATAATTATCATTTATTGTGATTTGAACTTATGATAAGCATAAATTTAATACACAACAAGATTATCTTCAAGCACAGACAGAAATAATTATATTTGCTTGAGAACTACTACTATTCAACAGAATTTTTAAAAACGTGTGTGTGTGTGTGTGTGTGTGTGTGTGTGTGTGTGTGTGTGTGAGAGAGAGAGAGAGAGAGAGAGAGAGAGAGAGAGAGACTGTAGTTAAGCGTAATCTTTGTGCATAAAAAAAGGAATTAGTGGTAGAAACGACTAATGAAAAACCTGTCGTGAAAATGGTCAGAAAGTTGTCATATTTCTCACTGTTAATGGGCATTGTGAGTGTAAACTAACTCGTTCAACATTACATTGAACAAGCAAACAATTAACCATCATCTGCGAATAACTTCACAGAATAATGACCGATAACATCGAAAACAACGATATCTCGATCAGTAACAGTATCTGTAATTTTAGAGCCTTATTCAGTTTGTGCCTTGAATAGACAGGGGTTTACATGTGGAAATATCGGACTTTTGCCAAATTTATCCTGCTGCATTCTCGTGTGTTATTAGAGCATACAACATGGTGGGAGAAGCCAAACTTCTCCTTGGGCAGTATGTTGAACATTGTAGTCTGCATAATTCAGAGGATACAAAGTCCTAATCAAAAAGGCCAGGAAGTTCTCATTATTATGTATGTAACTGATATCTTGACAAACACATTTTTTAAACCACAAGTCTTTAAAACTACACTCCTGGAAATGGAAAAAAGAACACATTGACACCGGTGTGTCAGACCCACCATACTTGCTCCGGACACTGCGAGAGGGCTGTACAAGCAATGATCACACGCACGGCACAGTGGACACACCAGGAACCGCGGTGTTAACACTGGTAGCATGCCGCGACAGCGTGGACGTGAACCGTATGTGCAGTTGACGGACTTCGAGCGAGGGCGTATAGTGGGCATGCGGGAGGCCGGGTGGACTTACCGCCGAATTGCTCAACACGTGGGGTGTGAGGTCTCCACAGTACATCGATGTTGTCGCCAGTGGTCGGCGGCAGGTGCACGTGCCCGTCGACCTGGGACCGGACCGCAGCGACGCACGGATGCACGCCAAGACCGTAGGATCCTATGCAGTGCCGTAGGGGACCGCACCGCCACTTCCCAGCAAATTAGGGACACTGTTGCTCCTGGGGTATCGGCGAGGACCATTCGCAACCGTCTCCATGAAGCTGGGCTACGGTCCCGAACACCGTTAGGCCGTCTGCCGCTCACGCCCCAACATCGTGCAGCCCGCCTCCAGTGGTGTCGCGACAGGCGTGAATGGAGACGTGTCGTCTTCAGCGATGAGAGTCGCTTCTGCCTTGGTGCCAATGATGGTCGTACGCGTGTTTGGCGCCGTGCAGGTCAGCGCCACAATCAGGACTGCATACGACCGAGGCACACAGGGCCAACACCCGGCATCATGGTGTGGGGAGCGATCTCCTACACTGGCCGTACACCACTGGTGATCGTCGAGGGGACACTGAATAGTGCACGGTACATCCAAACCGTCATCGAACCCATCGTTCTACCATTCCTAGACCGGCAAGGGAACTTGCTGTTGCAACAGGACAATGCACGTCCGCATGTATCCCGTGCCACCCAACGTGCTCTAGAAGGTGTACGTCAACTACCCTGGCCAGCAAGATCTCCGGATCTGTCCCCCATTGAGCATGTTTGGGACTGGATGAAGCGTCGTCTCACGCGGTCTGCACGTCCAGCACGAACGCTGGTCCAACTGAGGCGCCAGGTGGAAATGGAATGGCAAGCCGTTCCACAGGACTACATCCAGCATCTCTACGATCGTCTCCATAGGAGAATAGCAGCCTGCATTGCTGCGAAAGGTGGATATACACTGTACTAGTGCCGACATTGTGCATGCTCTGTTGCCTGTGTCTATGTGCCTGTGGTTCTGTCAGTGTGATCATGTGATGTATCTGACCCCAGGAATGTGTCAATAAAGTTTCCCCTTCCTGGGACAATGAATTCACGGTGTTCTTATTTCAATTTCCAGGAGTGTATGAAATATTATTACTTTGTTCCAAAATCTGTATTGTAATACCACCATCACTTCTATTTCAGTCTGTTTCTGAACAATCTGAATGTAAATTTACGAAGATAGGTTCAAGGTTTATATCCATCATCACTTCCCAGTAAAATTATTCTTTCTGAAGGTTTTCAGCATGCCACACAGACTGTGCCCACGCTACAGGTGGTAAGTAGTCTACTGCCTCATGCACAAGTGATTCAGTGAACGTTATTTTGAATGTTTTTTTTGCCTCCTCCCATATAGCCTTATGCTTTGCCCAAATTAATTCCACAGGGCTACACTGACAGTGACACATGGGTAAATGCAAAACTGTGTGGCCCCATTCACGTGCAAGGAAGTCAGGTTTGTACGTTCTGTCATGTGACTTGTACAGTATAAATTAATGAGCTGCAGGAGATCAGCACGAGTCTGGTTTACACGGTGCTTAATATTTTTATTTTTAAGTCAGGGAAAAATATCCGCTTTTCTGGTGTTTGTACTTAATGTTTTCTCTATAACAGTTGAATGATAACTAGCAATGACTGACTTCAAAGCAAGGTATGACAATAATTGTGAATCACATCACAAAACTGACAGCGTTCATTGCCGAACGGTAATCACTGCCATTTTTCTTACGCGTAAATACAAGTTTAGTCTCAGAAACAAAACCAAAAGAAGAGTCAGCATGCAGATTAACTACCTAAGAACTTATTCTTATGAAAACTTTAAAACCACCAATACCATCACTCATTTAACAGCAGATCTTCCTGGAATGATTCTAATTGGCCCATGTTTCATCAAGGTAATATACTGTTGAACTATCTCCTCCTCTTGTATCATGAATATTTATATGGGATGTAGTTTGTGTTCCACCTATGTCACTTCTTTGAACTAAAACACTCTTCTTAATGTATCAGGAACCAACGTCTTTCAAAATTTTTACATTTACAAAGTGCTTACCATTGAAGCTAATTTTCTCCTGCATAACTGTAACATGGTTTTGTAATGTTGGCATTCATCATTCAAATGGAGCACTTTAAAACATCATTGTTAAAAGCATCCATTTATGTTACGGGTTCCTTGCAATTTCAATGCTTTCCAGGTGACCGAAACCTGCAGCTCTGACACTTTCGTTTACAATTCTCTTTACAGTTCTCTTGCTGACACCACATGGTTCTGGAGCTTGTTCTTGTGTCTTCAGATGTCAATAGTAGGAGGCCTGATTTCAAATCCACGTTTGAAACTGTTATAAATGTGGTAAATAATCCCCCTCGCCTGCTTGTGAAGCACTTCACATTTGCTGCCATCACCTGTTTTTTTTTTTTTTTTTTTTTTTTTTTTTTTTTTTTTAATTATCGTACTTAAACATTTATAGATACAAATTCACACTTATACTTCTACAAGAAAAAAAAGACTGACAGTTGAATGAAGAATTCAGTTATTGCCAAGTACAGAAATAGTGCAGCATGTAGGAGTCAGATTCTCACTGTCTAGCTGTAGCTCGCTGCTAGTCACTCAGGAAGAGAATGAATATTATTGGCTGCCAGAGGCTAGTGGAAGGGGATGCACAGAACGGCTGAAAATTGGGCCACCTTAAAACATGACACGGACTTAGGAAAGTGTGTCTATGGAAACATGAAGTGTTAATTGACTTGTATGTCAAACATTTCATGAACAAAGACATTGAAAAATTTGTAGATCTAGTTGATAGTCAAAATTAATTTCAAACATATGTAGTTTCAAAATGTATGTTAGTACAGAAGTATGAGAAGTCTGACAACATTGTTAAGTGTACGTCAAGATACAAGTGTGTGGAATGTCAAACCGAAAATTATTCATACAAAGTAAAGTTACATTAAGAAGTGCAGCTATGTTAAAAAGTGCAAACACGACAAGAACTGCTAAAGGTCAAAATATTTTCTGTGTCATTATATTTTTCAAAAAACATGTGCTACATCATGTCAAAGCAAGTAGTATCAATTGAGTTCATGTTAGAAATAGAAACAAATGATCAAGATAGTGAAGATTTGAGTGCACTATAGTTAATGTGGCCTCAGGAGACCATAAAAGCTGTTTATGGTGTGTGTAGTCACCAATGTGGCAATTTTGCCAAAATCGTTTGTTTTCCCTTTGCCACATTTCTTCTCTGACTTACCTGTGAATCTTTCAAGTTATCTTCTGGTATTGTGCTATCCTTTCTTCACTAGATAGTAGGTGCACATATGTCATAGGTTTTCAAGTGTAGTCTCACAGTGTATTAATGAAAAGTTTATCTTCTATTTTATCAAAGAGTTGAAAAATTTTCTTATGTTTTTGAAATAAAATGTGTATGTTGTTGGTTCAATCTTATATTTTTTTATTTGCAACAAGATTACATTTAAAGTACGTTACATTAACATGGAAGAAAAATCTATTTACATTTATGCTTAAGTAGAGAAGAATTGGGCCTGTACTTTGTAAAAAAAAAATATGTATTTTACTATCTTCAAGGACATTTTTGCATGTAATGATGATGAGTATGCTTCATACTTTGTCCTAACTGGTTTGAAGAATTTATGTAGGTGAACATTTGTCTATTTTTGGAAACTTGTATTATTTTGAACAGACTCTTGCACATTACTATAACTAAGTGAAAATGTTTTGCATACAAAGAGATTAATAACGCATTGTGTTCCTTTAATGTCTGAACTTAATGAAATTTATCTGGTAAAATACTGTTTGTTTCTGTGAAATTATTACACTTGTTAATGAATTCAGGGTAGGTGTACATCTACAGTGTATGATGCTGTTTGGAATGGATTCTGCACTGTACTGTATCTGAGTTGAGTATAGTTTCAGAACAAGCAATGATGTGAGGAGTAATTGGGGTTTCAGTCTTGTTTGGTTTAATGGAAGTGCACACACATGTTCTGGATGCATTAGGGCAGCTATTGTGACGTATTTGTAGGGATTTGTGCATGTCTGGAAATATTTAACATAAAACAGGTCTGACACGTTAGTTTGCTACTGTCATTTTGTAATTTTGCAGTCAGCATTGAGCTACTATGGAGAAGTGAAAGTATTGATGACAGAAATAGGTTGAATGGGGAAACTTTAAACTGAAATTCCATGCACATTAACAACTTTTGTGATTTGTTCAAATTACACTCTTGCAATGGATGCTATTTAGAGAGAGATAGGAGTGTATGTTTCAGACCACTTTTGTAATTTTGAGAACTGTAATAGGTGAGAACAATTTCATATGTGGATAATTTATGAGCAAACTGAATTAAGGATAAAAACATGTTGGAGAAGAGACAAAGTGTTTAACATTTACAGGATGATCGTAAGTTGACTACAGATACATTATGTTCTCAGTATTTTTGCAATGTAGAATTGATAAGGTGAGTACGGTGATACAATGATGAGGGTTTGTGTATGTATAATGTAATGATGAAATGTTTGGGATTGCTTTGTGTTCGGAGCGAGTACTATGATGAAATCTTGATGTGGTTTAGGCTGTATTGAAGTACTATGTGAAATGTGATGATGATGATGGTGATGACGGAACTATTAATGGTTATGAAGAGGATTGTCCATGCATTTATAATGTTATGATGTTGTTGACTTACTTGGTATCACCTGAATTTTTATTGTAACAAGTATTAAATAATACAGAGCTACACATAAGAAGGGAATAAAGTGTTGCTGAAACTGAAAAATGATGTCTGACATTCTCTTTGAAGTAGAGAAGGTATAGAGTATTGAAGTTTCTGATGCTATGTTAAAAGTTTTGTTGCTGTAAGAGAATTTTAAGCAAAGATTACAAAATTTAGTGGCACATTACTGTTCAGAAACACATTCTGTGATGAGGTTCAAAACTGCTGTGGGACTAAACTTAAAGTTTGCAGACTGTTAGTTATAGACAGGGAATTAGGTGTTGGGTTGTTTTTGAGTTTTGCAAAGCATTTAGTGAAGCATAGGTTTTCTCTCAGTTTACATAATGTCACTTTAAAACATCTGTTCTATGCTTGATGACTGATGAGCAATATTTCTCACATTATTCAGTTTTGGGTAAAAAGGAGCTGTTATTTCACTTATGGTCATATTTTATTCTTTCAGTCAAACTAGTAAATCTATGCTGCACCTGTATATACAGAAACATTTATATTATTTTTCACTTATGTATAGAAGCAGACAATTTTTGAAAAATGTAATGTAATTTGATAGATTCAGAAATGTACTCACCAAGTGGTGGCAGGAGAACAAACATACAAAAGGCATTAAAATTTGCAAGCTTTCAGAGCTAGTGGCTCCTCCTCCTTACAGAAGGGTCAAAGGGGAAAGAAGAGGGCGAAGGAAAAGAACTGATGAACTGATGAGGTTTAGGAAAAGGGGTAGAGTTCAGAACCCTCAGTGAGGGGAGGCTTGCCGTTTGGTACATCTCCACTGACCCGGTGTTTTGAGTGACTTTTCCAAACTACTCTTTTTTCTAAACCTCACCTGTCCTTTTCCTTCACTTGTCTTCCTTCCCCTTCAACCCTTCTGTCAGAAGAAAAAGCCACTAACTCACAGTGCTTGCAAATTTTGACACGTTTTGAAAGCGTGTTCTCCCGCCGCAGCTTGGTGAGTAGATTTTTTATCTATCTAATTACATTATATTTTCAGAAATATTGTATTGTGGCTCATAAACACCATGTGAACTGATACACATCTACATTTCCATTATCTACGTTACCTGTCTGATTAACTATGATGGTAGCCTTTTGATTACTTCCATTCTATTCACCAAGTGTTTACACTCCAATGGATGTAACACTGCACTGTTTTATGTCTGAAATGCACGTACGTACCATTATAGTTGTCATGTATGTTCTATTCTTCCATTCCTTACTAATTTGTTTAGATCTTTTACAGTCCAGAATATTTAATAAATTTTCATATTGTGTGCTTACTTCACCTTAACAATTAGTGCTGTACATACATACAGTACATACATACATACATACATACATATATTAATCCTTGTTGCACAGATCACGAATATGACATTTCGTAATGATGTGGAACGTGTCACTTTTATATAAGTTTTCTTTACACAAAATAATTAATTAATTATTTTTTTTTTTTTTTTTTGCAGTTGCTACTTCAATCTAAGAATTCATCTATTGAGTAGAAGGAGTTGTCATTCAGAAATTCTTTTAATTTGCTTTTAAATCTTGGTTGGCTATCTGTCAGACTTTTAATACTATTTGGCAAATGACCAAAGATTTTTGTGGCAGCATAATTCACCTCTTTCTGTGCCAAAGTGAGATTTAATCCAGAATAGTCACTATCATCCTTTCTTCTAGTGTTGTAGCTATGCACTTTGCTGTTATTTTTGAATTGGGATGGGTTGTTGTTGTTGTTGTTGTGGTCTTCAGTCCTGAGACTGGTTTGATGCAGCTCTCCATGCTACTCTATCCTGTGCAAGCTTCTTCATCTCCCAGTACCTACTGCAACCTACATCCTTCTGAATCTGCTTCGTGTATTGATCTCTTGGTCTCCCTCTACGATTTTTACCCTCCACGCTGCCCTCCAATGCTAAATTTGTGATCCCTTGATGCCTCAAAACATGTCCTACCAACCGATCCCTTCTTCTAGTCAAGTTGTGCCACAAACTTCTCTTCTCCCCAATCCTATTCAATACCTCCTCATTAGTTACGTGATCTACCCACCTTATCTTCAGCATTCTTCTGTAGCACCACATTTCGAAAGCTTCTATTCTCTTCTTGTCCAAACTAGTTATCGTCCATGTCTCACTTCCATACATGGCTACACTCCATACAAATACTTTCAGAAACGACTTCCTGACACCTAAATCTATACTCGATGTTAACAAATTTCTCTTCTTCAGAAACGCTTTCCTTGCCATTGCCAGTCTACATTTTATATCCTCTCTACTTCGACCATCATCGGTTATTTTACTCCCTAAATAGCAAAACTCCTTTACTACTTTAAGTGTCTCATTTCCTAATCTAATTCCCTCAGCATCACCCGACTTAATTTGACTACATTCCATTATCCTCGTTTTGCTTTTGTTGATGTTCATCTTATATCCTCCTTTCAAGACACTGTCCATTCCGTTCAACTGCTCTTCCAAGTCCTTTGCTGTCTCTGACAGAATTACAATGTCATCGGCGAACCTCAAAGTTTTTACTTCTTCTCCATGAATTTTAATACCTACTCCGAATTTTTCTTTTGTTTCCTTTACTGCTTGCTCAATATACAGATTGAATAACATCGGGGAGAGGCTACAACCCTGTCTCACTCCTTTCCCAACCACTGCTTCCCTTTCATGCCCCTCGACTCTTATAACTGCCATCTGGTTTCTGTACAAATTGTAAATAGCCTTTCGCTCCCTGTATTTTACCCCTGCCACCTTCAGAATTTGAAACAGAGTATTCCAGTCAACATTGTCAAAAGCTTTCTCTAAGTCTACAAATGCTAGAAACGTAGGTTTGCCTTTTCTTAATCTTTCTTCCAAGATAAGTCGTAAGGTCAGTATTGCCTCACGTGTTCCAACATTTCTACGGAATCCAAACTGATCTTTCCCGAGGTCGGCTTCTACCAGTTTTTCCATTCGTCTGTAAAGAATTCGCGTTAGTATTTTGCAGCTGTGACTTATTAAACTGATAGTTCGGTAATTTTCACATCTGTCAACACCTGCTTTCTTTGGGATTGGAATTATTATATTCTTCTTGAAGTCTGAGGGTATTTCGCCTGTCTCATACATCGTGCTCACTAGATGGTAGAGTTTTGTCATGACTGGCTCTCCCGAGGCCATCAGTAGTTCTAGTGGAATGTTGTCTACTCCCGGGGCCTTGTTTCGACTCAGGTCTTTCAGTGCTCTGTCAAACTCTTCACGCAGTATCTTATCTCCCATTTCGTCTTCATCTACATCCTCTTCCATTTCCATAATATTGTCCTCGAGTACATCCCCCTTGTATAAACCCTCTATATACTCCTTCCACCTTTCTGCCTTCCCTTCTTTGCTTAGAACTGGGTTTCCATCTGAGCTCTTGATATTCATACAAGTGGTTCTCTTCTCTCCAAAGGTCTCTTTAATTTTCCTGTAGGCAGTATCTATCTTACCCCTAGTGAGACAAGCCTCTACATCCTTACATTTGTCCTCTAGCCATCCCTGCTTAGCCATTTTGCACTTCCTGTCTATTTCATTTTTGAGACGTTTGTATTCCTTTTTGCCTGCTTCATTTACTGCATTTTTATATTTTCTCCTTTCATCAATTAAATTCAATATTTCTTCTGTTACCCAAGGATTTCTATTAGCCCTCGTCTTTTTACCTACTTGATCGTCTGCCGCCTTCACCACTTCATCCCTCAGAGCTACCCATTCTTCTTCTACAGTATTTCTATCCCCCATTCCTGTCAATTGTTCCCTTATGCTCGCCCTGAAACTCTGTACAACCTCTGGTTCTTTCAGTTTATCCAGGTCCCATCTCCTTAAATTCCCACCTTTTTGCAGTTTCTTCAGTTTCAATCTGCAGTTCATAACCAATAGATTGTGGTCAGAATCCACATCTGCCCCAGGATGGGTTATTAATGACAAATTTCGTAAGTGAATATATGTACTGCGAAGGTACTGTGAATATCCTGGGTTCCTTAAATAAATGTCTGCAAGGTGATCTTGGGTGGACTCCAGCTATTATTCTGATTGCACGCTTTTGTGCAATGAATACTCTCTCTCTTAATGAGGAATTGCCCCAAAATATGATGCCATATGAGATCACTGAATGAAAATAGGCATAGTAGGTTAATTTACTGATATGTTTATCACCAAAATTTGCAATAACCCTAATAGTGTAAGTAGTTGAACCTAACCGTTTCAGAAGATCATTGATGTGTTTCTTCCAATTCAATTTCTCATCAAGGCTCACACCCAAAAATTTTGAGTATTCTACCTTAGCAACAGACTTCCGTTCATAGTCTATATTTATCAATGGTGTTACCAGTATGCCATTTACTGTACAGAATTGTATAAACTGTGTTTTCTCAAAATTTAGTGAGTCCATTTGCAAAGAACCACTTAATAATTTTCTGAAAGACATTATTTGCATTTCGTTATACATGTCATTTATGAATACAATGCTTATGTCAGTCACTGAGTTAGAACTTTTGTGGAACTTGCATTAATCTTATGTGAATATAGGCCCAAGTAAATAATAGACAGATGAATTTTATATTACCTTCATATTCATGCCTTTATTGTGTGTCAGTGGAAGAGAGAAATCTATTCAAATTCAATTAAACTTTCTACAGTTTGTCAGTTCATTCTCTCTTGCACTTGGGTGGAATTCCAAACAAGTATTTTATTGTGAGTAGTGTAGGTAATTTTATGCACAGAAAACGATGATGAACAGCATCTGCTAATTTGCCTGATAAAGTGTGTGACACTATGAGTCTGTCACCCATAACTTCTGTCCACACATTGATACTAAAGTGAGACTGATGCCTTGTTCCCATGCAGCTCAATGACTTGCATATGGCCCCAAAGGTAAATTTACTCATATTACCTCAGTATGACCCTCATAATCATAAATAAAAAACAAGCTGTGAACAGAGGATCTTTAGCCCTCCGTCTTAAGACTCCACCGACAGTAATGTAACCTGGCATGGCAGTCCAGTGACTTAAGAGCTTGCACTGACTGCTCATGCTGAATTTACCATACAAGAGCATTGCTTATGCTGTCAGACACTTCAATCTTCACACGCTTGTATTAGCATCATTTTCTCCTCATCATGACACTTGCTCCTGCTCATTGGCATGTGAACTAAGTCTATTGCAATCTATTATCTTTGTTGCAAATGACCACATTTCTGCAAGTTGCTGGAAGAATCTGCTGAACACATTTTCAGATGGAATGCAGTGATGGTGTCAGACAATGTTCATACAATGTGCCATTGACTAATACAGTTATGTAAACCATATCAGATCAGCATGTCTGCCGTTTACCACATGGAGTAATAGGACTCCATTTCACTATTTATAGTGTTCACACTCCACAGAATCACTAATGTTATTCTGATGCCAATGGACCCTGATTTAAACTGATTTAGGAGGCCGTTACAATTGCTACTGTCTGGACAACAGTATTACAATCTGAGAAATCGCAAGGGAACCTTAGACTGTCTGCCCTCATAATACTTACAAGCTCTGTCCCTATACAATGATTTCCTAAAGTGCAATACTCAAAAATAAATAAATAAATAAAAAGGAAACTGTATTTGAGGATTAGAAGATACCTGAGTCCTGTTAAGTAAAAAACATATGTGATGTGTTAACACAGTCATTGGTAGCTGAGCACGTAGCATGAAATTTTAGTACTCGTAAAGTTGCTGGTTCAAATATCATTATTTGCAACTTTTTTACTTTACTTATATGTCATATCTATTAACCAGTAGAAGTGATAGTTAACAAATACTTAAGCACAAATTTTCACTAACTAGCTAAATAGAAATATGTCTATTTTTAACTGCTAATTGCATGAAAATGCCAGTAGCCACAATAAACTGAAATACGGTATTAAAGTGCAAAATGTCAAATGGCAAATAAGGTACTTATTATTGAGATTAAACAGTATTGTTGATGTTCATAGTATCTAGGCTCCTGCTAATCCGACCATTCCTTGCACATATGGGTGCTGGATTATTGAGAATTCACTGTAAACACATATGAGTTATACTTTATTAAATCCAAGATACATTAATTTTAATAGAGAACTTAGTTCTTAAGTGTGTACATATACGGTAATATCACCCACTATGAAACATATCCCAGATTTTTATTTGTCACAGTAATGATACACAACAGCAGTATGCTTTATCCTACAAAGGCTTTACAAGTATTACATTAGTACTACATTTTTCTGATTGTTGCATAATGTACTCCAGAAAGATGTCTGTAGCTTCAGCACCAGACGTGAGATATATTTTCATGTTCTCTCATGTTATGTCCTGTTCTAAATCACTATCAGCATAACTTTCTTGTACACTTTTGATTATTTTTCATATGTTAAAGTCTGATCATAAACAATTGCTTGTCCAGCACTGTACTCAGTGGAAATGGCTTTCTATAAAGAACCTCGCTTCATCTTATATTTTGAGTTTCTGCTCGAGGTCTAGCATAACACATTTCCTTTTAGATGCCATGACACTGAACCGTAAAGAAACCCACAATTTCAAACATATACAGCATCGTTTAATGTTGTAATTAACAACATTGTTACAAGGAAGAATTCATTATTTTATGTCATTTCCGCTTGAACAACAAGGTGTTGCTTGTAGGCTGGACTACTGAGAGGATGGCCTAACAAGAGTTTAGTGTATTAATTTTAGTAATTATCATTTAACAATAAGGCATTTCACACGTGTATCACACTTCAATTTATTTTCACATGAGCAATAATTAAAAACAGTGGTATGTTATTTTAATTAAAAATGATTCAATACATGATAATTAACATTTCATTTTGTAATAAATATGGAATTTAAACAAAAGTAAGAAAACATTTCGCTTCTAATATGATTCAATCCAACAACTCCACGATTGCTTCTACGTCACATGGTGAGCTACTGCCAATTATGTTAATCGATTATACACTGAAAAGCCAAAGAAACTGATACACCTGCCTCATGTCGTGCAGAGCCCCCACGAGCATGCAGAAGTGCAGCAACACGACGTGCCGTGGGCTCGACTAATGTCTGAAGTAGTGCTGGAGGGAATTAACACAATTAATCCTGCAGGGCTGTCCATAAATCAGTAAGAGTACAACAGGGTGGAGATCTCTTCCAAATAGCACATTGCAAGGTATCCCGCATATGCTCAATAATGTTCATGCCTGGGAAGTTTCGTGGCAAGCAGAAGTGTTTAAACTCAGAAGAGTGTGCCTGGAGTCACTCTGCGGCCATTCTGGATGCGTAGGGTGTCGTATTGTCCTGCTGGAATGCACAATGGACATGAATGGATGCAGGTGATCAGACAGGATGCTTATGTACGTGTCACCTATTAGAGTCATATCTAGATGTGTCAGGGGTCCCATATCACTCCAACTGCACACGCCCCACACCATTACAGAGCCTCCACCAGCTTGAACAGTCCCCTGCTGACATGTAGGGTCCATGGATTCACGAGGTTCTCTCCATACATGTACACGTCCATCCTCTCGATACAATTCAAAATGAGACTTGTCTGACCAGGCAACATGTTTCCAATCATCAACAGTCCAATGTCAGTGTTGACGGATCCAGGCAAGCATAAAGCTTTGTGTCGTGAGGTCATCAATGGTACACGAGTGGGCCTTTGGCCCTGAAAGCCCATATCGATGATGTTTCATTGAATGGGTCATATGCTGACACTTGATGGCCCAGTATTGAAATCTGCAGCAATCTGCTGAAGGGTTGCACATCTTATAACAATACAGCCTCCCCCAAGAATCATATGAAATGTCTGATACCACCTTTTCTTTTTATATGCATCCTGTTAGTTATCGGACTAGTCAGTGCTTACTAGGGACTTTATACATATAAAATTCTATCCAATTTGCTAAAACACTTGATATTTATTGTGAAAGCATATAGAATGTTCTGGAAGGACGTATATTATCATGATTGTCAGGGGATTGTTGTCATTAAGAAAATTATGTACATGTGCTGATTTAGATGTTTAATCAAGAAATTGAAGGGTTAAATATCTGGCAGTAAATATTAAGAGGATGTGGAAATGTTGGCATAAGTAATTGGTGCCTCTAATTACCTTAATTGCAGCTGATTGGTAGGTTGACACAGGGAACATCATTATCTTGAGAAAAGGCTTAAAGTTTTTACCAAGCAATGTATTTTCATTTGTTATCTATTTTTATGTCCTCCTCTGTAATTAATATCCTCTGTAATTACATTTCTAATTAACTCTCCAATTGTTTACACCACACAACTTTCCGATTTTCAGAATTTAAGGCCTTATTTGTAAATTTTATGGATAATGCTTTGTAAATTTTACAGATAAAGCACGAGATTTGTACTGTCAGTGAATGTTAATAACCAAATCCAAACTGATTTTAACTATGTAATTAAAATAATACAAAAGACGTTATTGTAATTAAAGTTCAGATCGATTTTCATATTTAAAACTAGTGATGATACTATAAAAATTATGTCAATTAATATTGTATTTTGTACCTTATTTGGCTTTAACATCAGTTCCTTTATGTTTTGTACATTTTAATTGTAACATCAAAATTGTACAAAATTAATAATGGGTTATTTTGAGATTTATTGTTAAAATTCTATATAAAGCAAAGCAGTGATGCTGTGAGAGAGTCAGTGAGTTACCGAGTTGTTGTTTTGTCAGTCAGTCAAAGAGCAAAGAGATCTGTGAAGTATGTCAGTCTGTGTTTTGTTAACGTGATGAGTATGCAGTTCAGTTGTCAATAAATTTTGTGAAGTTGGAAACTGTTATATTCTTTCATCAAATGAATTCCACACAATTGAAAGTTAAGTTAAATGTAATGATCCAGGAGAAACGTTATAGTCTGTCACATTGAATGAGTCTCTCTATTTGTTGGTCCCATTCTTGCAGGATCTTTTTCCAGCCGCAGCAATGACAAAAATTTGATGTTTTACTGGATACCTGATATTCACAGTACACTCGTGAAATGGTCATATGGGAAAATTTGCACTTCATCACTAGAGACGCTGTGTCCCATTGCTCATGTGCCGATTATAACACCACGTTCAAATTCACTTAAATCTTCATAACCTGCCATTTTAGCAGCAGTAACGACCTAACAACTGCGCCAGACACTTGCTGTCTTATATCGGCATTGCCAACTGCAGTGCCATGTTCTGCCTGTTTACATATCTCTTTATTTGAATATGCATGCCTACACCAGTTTCTCTGGCACTTCAGAGTAAATGTTTTCTACATAACAGTACTCTGAAATCTTATAATCTTTAAATGTTAATTTATCAAGTTATTTGAGTATTGCACCATACTACTTCAGGAAATTGATGTTCAGACAGTGACTTTCGATTCCTACAAGTAAGAAGAAAATTTAAAAAGGCCAGTCTGTGAGGTCCTCTTGTAAGTACAGAGACTGACAACTGATGACAAACAAGCAATGAACACTACCAGGAAGAGTTTACATCACCACGTACTGACAACTCCAGAGACAAGCAAAATAGCTTAAGCATCAAAAAGCATTTGTTTCCAGACATGGGTTTATAGGAACCTTTTTTTTCTAGTTTTGACCAGTAAGAATATACAATCTTTTTAAACATGCTGTGTACCTCTATGTCAGAAGTGTACTGCATTGGGAGGTTCATTTATTTATTCAGCCATCCATGGACATTTTAAAATGTATGGATGTTGTCAGTTGTGTACATTCATATATTTATACAGTTTGTTGTTACATGTAATTAAACATTGTGACATATAAGTTATTTACAATCATTTTTGCTCTTTTTCAAAATATTGTCAAACAAAATCTATTTACAATCATTTTGTACTAAGGAATTCACTTATAGTGTAAAAGCAGTGTTCCTGCAAAAACCATTTAAGATGTTTCCTAAAGCGGCACATGTTATCTGCTGCTGTTATTTTCTGCGGAAGTTTATTATAGAGTTTTACACCTTCATATAAGAAGATATTTTGAGTCTTATGTTTATTCCTCCTGTCTAGGTGAAGACAGTGACTTGTTCTCGTACTATAGTTATGAAAACTGCTGTTTATGCTATAATTTTCTACATTTTTCTTGATGTACACTATGGTTTGGAATATAAATTCACAAGGAACAGTTAGAATTTCTAACATTTTGAAAAGTTCTCTGCAGTGGGCCCACTAACTGCTTTTTGTTATAATTCTTACTGCTCTCTTTTGCATTTTAAATACTGTTTGCAAATTCTGAGCACTGTTTCCCCAGAAAATAATACCATAACTGATTACTGAAAGAACATAACTAAAGTATACAGTTCTCAAACATTCACTACTGCATGCAGATACAAGGACTCTTAAGTGCATAATATGTTGTGGATATCTTTTTCGAGAGTTTCATAGCATGCTCATTGCACTTCATTTGGCTGTCAATGTGCAACCCTAAGAGTTTTGTTGTAGGTTCATCATCTATGGAGATGTTATCTAGTTTTAAATTTAAGGGACTCCGTTTTCTGTTCATTCTAAAGCATGTTGTATTTGTTTTCTTTACATTGAGAGTTACTTTGATTTCCTGAGACCATTTGTGAACATCCCTCAGCACTTCAGTAGAATTTGCCAAAATTTGTGGTGGTGTCTTACTGGTTATTACTATGTTGCTGTCATCCGCAAAGAATATCTTCTCTCCATGGCTGATATGTTGCGGGAAATCATTTATATACACCAGAAATAATACAGGGCCTAGTACATTTCCTTGAGGGACCCCCAATATTGATATATTGTGGATCAGATATATGTTTCTCAATGTACTTTGATCCACTGGAGACGTGTGATCTCTACTGACTGTACTCTGGTTTCTAGATATGAACGAAACCATTTGAGAACCACTCCCCTTACTCCTAGTGTCTCTAATTTATGTGACAGCTTCTGGTGGTCAACTGTATCAAATGCCTTAGACAGGTCTAGGTAAAGGCCAGTTACATAGCTGTTCTCATCTAATGCTTCTAAAACTGGTTTTGTAAAATGTACTATTGCAGATTCTGTACGTCTACCAGACCTGAAACCATGCTGGTCATTGCATAGGAGGTTGAATTTACTTAGATAGCTCAAAAGGCTGTTTTTCATTATATTATAAGATGGCGTCAGTACCAGCAGTGTGTGATAGTTTCTCTCGAGAAAACAGTAATTCTAAAGTAATCATATGTGTAATCTGTAATTAAAATGTGCAAAATGGTTTCAGACTTTGCTTAGAATCACAATTATGGATACATTCTGCATGTGTGAGATACATTAATGCAAAGTGATAAAAAAAACAATAAAAGTCCTAAAAGCAAAGCTTCGTGAATGTGAATTGAATGGAGTATCATCACTTAACACACGTTAAAATCTGTAAATAATATAAATATAATAGAGGGAAACATTCCACGTGGGAAAAATATATCTAAAAACAAAGATGATGTAACTTCGCTGGCATGTTGATAGACACACAAACAAACACAAACATACATACAAAATTCAAGCTTTCGCAACCAACGGTTGCTTCATCAGAAAAGAGGGAAGGAGAGGGAAAGACGAAAGGATGTGGGTTTTAAGGGAGAGGGTAAGGAGTCATTCCAATCCCGGGAGCGGAAAGACTTACACACACACACACACACACACACACACATATATATATATTTGTAAAGGCAAAGAGTTTGGGCAGAGATCAAAATACATAGAGACTGTGAAAAGAAAGAAGATTGTATAATAGACTGCAAAACTTCGGAAGACTTGAGCACAACAAATAATGCTTTTACTGGATATATACTTGCCGACAGTCTCGGAAAAAGACTGGCAGAAACCCTATATAACCCAGGATCCAGTGTTACTAGCATAATAAAACCTGATGCTCCACTGAAAGATATCATCAGAACTGTGAAAATCTGAGTATCAGGATAAAGAAAAATGATTGTGTTCTAATCCTAGGGGGCGGAGTAGATGTCCACCACAATGATGTATTATCAGCAAGACGAGTGCTAAGAGAGACGCTCGAAAAGCTCAAAAATGTACATGTGATGGTAACCAGCATTCCATACAATTTTTTTAAGAAATCTCGTGTTAACAAAGAAATCAAAAAAACTAACAGACTGCTTCACAAAATAACAAAGTGCTACCCAAATTCAACATCTGTCCAGCTGGATTTCAGAAAGCAACATTGCATAAACAGTGGAGATCTCCTAAATAGAGCAGGACAACTGTATGTCTGTGCTCAAATTATGAAAACAATAAATAATCTCAATGATCAACACAAACTGCCTGGTATCCTCACCATAGCAGTAACTGAGCAAATGGAAATTTGCAAGGAAACGTCTAAGATGAGAGAGATACTTAACATAACAGTACCAGTATCTGAAGGAGTGGTAGAATATGAGGTACCAGCAGAAATGTCAGGAACATCCAGCAGAGTTGAAGCGGAAACAATTTCTTCAGATGAGAAAGCCTACAAACATAGTGTAAACTCATGTGCACCTGAAACCAAGGATGAAGCTGTCAGCACATTTGACATGCTTAATGCCTCATGCTCACCTGTAACTAGGACTCCAACCACACCAACAGCCAAGAACCATTCTACTAGATCCAGAAACTCATAAGCTGCTCTGCACACATATCAAAGAAAGAGCCTCAGGATAAGAAGAGCTGCTGTGCGAATGACTATTTTTTATGGGATCTTCGCAATTCGAAGAAGAAGAAAAGGCAGAATCTTCACAGTGTCAGCCACAAGAAAGTACAAAGGTAAATAGTGCAGCAAATCCACTACCAAAATGTGCAGGGACTAGAAAGTAAATTAGCTGAAATAGAAGTTCTATTAACTGACTATCTAAAAGACATTAACATACTATGTATAAGTGAGCACTGGGTAAAAGAAATGCAAGTGTCTAGCATAATTATTCCAAATTTTGAAATGATTAGCAAATTTTGTAGAATCAACCATAAACGGTGTGGGACATGTATTTATGTTAGGACAGGGGTAGAATCGAAAGAAATTAAATGTAAACTAAAATGCACAGAAAAAGATTTTGAATACAGTATATGTGAGCTAACCAAATTAAAAATTACTATTGTGTGTTTGTACCGATCACCATTGGGCAACTTTGCCATTTTTATGGAAAACCTTGAGGGAATACTGAATGAACTTAAACATAATGTAATTGTTCTTGGTGATTTTAATGTTAACTTTAAGAATGATTGTAGTAAACAACAGCAACTGTGCAATCTGTTTTTGTGTCATAATATGATGGCAACTGTAAATGAAGTTACCAGATGCGGAAATATGTCTGAAACTATAATATATCAAGTATTTATAAACAAGGACAAGTGTTAATATAACACTGAAGTAATTGACACTGGTTTCTCGGATCACAAGGGTATCAAATCGAGTTTTAAATGATACATCTTACAAGAACCCTGTTATCAATAACAGTTACAGAGAAAGGAGATTTATAAATGATGACTGCATAAGAATTTTTAATTACATTCTGGAAAATAACAACTTGTGATGTCAACACAAAGTTTGACTCACTCCTTGAAAGCTACAAACACTGCTTCAAAGAGTCGAAACTAAACATAAAACTAAAACATGGGTTACACAGGGGTTAGAAAGTCATCAGACACTCTCAGAAAGTTAAATAAATCAGCCAGGAAGAATGTAGCACTGAAAGCACATGTGAAATGTTATAGAAGCCTGTACAAGAAAGTAATAATTGCAGCTAAGAAGCTTGATAATGATTCATATATTGAGAAAGGTAACAACAAAATGAAGTCAACTTGGGAGGTAATAAATAAAAATATAGGTAGACACAAAAGAAAAGATAACAGCTTTGTCACTAAAAGTGGGGATAAAACTGTTAAGGACCCACTTCAGATTGCCAACATATTTAACAAACATTTCACAAATATAGCCATAAATTTAATTAAAGCTAAATGCAATTCCAATAGCAAGGTAAAAATCCCCATGAATGACATGACAATGTTCCTTTATCCAGTAACTGAATCAGAGGTACTAAATGCTATAAATAAGTTAAAAAATAAAATGTCATGTGGATGTCATGGGATTCCTGAGAAAGTCATTAAGCAAAGTGCAAGAAACATAGCCTCACATCTCACTGAAATTGTAAATGAATCTTTTAAGACAGGGGTGTTTCCATCAAAACTTAAAATGTCAACTATAAAGCCACTTTACAAGAACGGTGATAAATATGATGTTAGTAACTTTAGGCCTTTATCAATGTTGTCAGGTTTCTCAAAAATAATAGAAAGGATAATGTATCATAGACTATACAAATTTCTTATTAAGAATAGAATATTGGTTAATGCGCAAAACGGTTTCCATAAAAATAAATCAACTGAAACAGCTATCTTCAACTTTTTACAACTTGTTCTAAATTCCATAAATAGAAAGGAATTAAATCGGTGATTGTTTTTAGACTTATCAAAGGCCTTTGATGTCATCAACCATAAGTTACTGCTTAGGAAGTTATATGCCTATGGGATACGTGGAGTTGCCCACAAATGGTTTGAATCATATCTGTCGGACAGATATCAGAAGGTGGAGATAAGCCATGCAGATAGGACATATTCATCGAGATTCGAGAGAGTTTTGTACAGAGTACCCCAGGGATCTGTATTAGGGCCATTACTGTTTTTAATATTTATCAATGGCCTACCAAGTCAACTATCTGAAGCAGAGGCAGTACTGTTTGCTGACGATACAAGTTTGTTTGTTAAAGCAAATAGTGAAGCTGACTTACAGGAAAAAGTCACATTAGCAACAGACGAAGCAGACAGATGGTTTAATGAAAACAGACTCATTGGGAAAAAAAAAGTGGATCACCTTCAGACATATTACAAATAAAATAAAAACTAACCTTACAGTAGAACTGGGTAAGTGTAAGATTGAACAAGCATCATACACTAAATTCTTGGGAGTACAGTTTAATGAACACTTAAGGTGGGAAAAGCATGTAATATCATTGAACAAAAAATTAAGTCAAACATGTTATATACTTAGAATGCTTTAAAAGCTCATGTAATATTAAAACAGCGTTATGTGTTTGTTTCTCATTCATGCACAGTTTATTAAGATACGGTGTACAGCTTTGGGGGAACAACAGTCTAACAAAACATTCATTTAGACTACAAAAGAAGGCAGTCAGAATAATAAAAGGTATATGATACATAGACTCTTGTAGGCATGCTTTCAAAGAATCAAAAATCATGACACTACCATCCTTATATGTATATGAAAGCACATGTTTCTTAAAAG
This sequence comes from Schistocerca nitens, assembly GCF_023898315.1. Taxonomy (NCBI): domain Eukaryota; kingdom Metazoa; phylum Arthropoda; class Insecta; order Orthoptera; family Acrididae; genus Schistocerca; species Schistocerca nitens. Next base: position 226,577,176 of record NC_064623.1, read on the forward strand.
AACACAAGGAATTTTCTACATTAAACAGAGAATTTCACAACTGCGAAATGAGGAATAGGAATGATTTCCACAGAGAGATTCATAAAACAGCTATGTATCACAAAAGTGTACTATACCAACCCAAAATCCTCTACAGTGCTCTCCCCAAAGAAATAAAAATAATACCAAAACTGCACGTATTTAAAAGAGAATTAAAAAACATGTTATTGAGCAATAGTTTTTAAAGTATTGAAGAGTTTATGAATCATTGACAATAAAAGCACAGTTAATATTTCCCTGACATAATAAATATATGTAATCGCTCACATTTAAATACTTGCTGTTTCTATGAAAGTATGAAACAGTGTTAATGTAAGAATGGAAATAATCTTTGATGTGAGAATCACTAGCTTTTTTTTATGTTGTTATCCTACTTGTATATTTTTATGTTAACGTTCTTATAGTTCTGTTAAAATTGTAATGTCTAAGTGACAAGTAAATTCAATTATAAATTTTCATGTACATGTATTTTAAATTGTAATGTTTATTGACAAGTCCTATGTCATTTTGATGATGTACTACAAGGATGCTAATAAATTGAATTGAATTGTTTCCATCACTTTGGAAAAGCATGACAATAGGGCTATTGGTCTGTAGTTCTCAACGTTTTCTATGTCACCTTTCTTGTGAACTGGTAAAATTTTGGCATGCTTCAGATAGTCAGGGAAGCAACCAGTTTTCAAGGATTCATTTCTGATTTCTGTTAGTGGAGCTTTGATACTAATTGCCTCACAACATTGCATTCTTCCTCCCAGTAGTGGGAAGCAATACCATTGAGTTTGCTATATGCTTCTGTATTGGTTGATTAGCACCTTTTGGAAAAAAATTTTGTAAGTTCATTGCAATGCTGCTAAAGTAGGTATTCACATAATTTGCTAATTCTTTCGGGTCATTTTCTGAGTTTTCCTTGTTCCTGATTTGTGTGTTTGTACCTCACTGCTTCACAGTTCCTGTTTCTTGTTTCACTATAGCCCTGTAGCTTTACTTTTATTATTGGCTAAATTTATGAACCTATCATTGGCTGATATTTTTTGCAGTGTTGAGTATCTTCCTGTAGATCCTACACAACTGCAGAACGAGGAATAGGAATGATTTACACAGAGAAATTCATAAAACAGCTATGTATCACAAAAGTGCAAAAAAACTGGATCACTGTTGTCCTTTTTAATGGAGTTTAGGTATTTACAAGTTTGAGCACTTTTTCTAATTCCTTTAGTAATCCATTTATTGTTGGTGGGTGTGCCAATGGGAATTAATGCTTTGGGGAATGTTTCTTCAAATTATAATTTAAACTCAGACATAAAATTGGAGAACTTGCTATTCACTTTATTTTCTATGTATACTCCTTCCCAACTTTCATGTGCTAACATTAAGGAAAACTCTTGCAAAGCTGATGGAGAGTAGACTCTTATATACATGCAGTTTTGATTCTTTTTTTTTTACACAAGCTTTTACTTTTATAATCTGACATAGATGGTCAGACAGTCCCAGATTTTTTGACAAGTACATCTCGGTTTTCTCTTCCTACATCTGTAGTTACATGGTCAATGGTAGATTATGAATGTGTGGTCATTCTTGTTGCACAGTTGACTAGTGATGATATACCAAAACTATGTAGGATGTGTTACTGGTGTCATCTGTTTTAGTTGTATTTATGTTAAAGTCCCCAAACAAAAGGCTATTATGTTTCAGAGTCAAAGCTAGTTCTAGGCTTTGTATAAGTTTTGAAAAGAATATCACTAAATTACCACTGGGAGAATGATATACACATAATATACACTCCTGGAAATTGAAATAAGAACACCGTGAATTCATTGTCCCAGGAAGGGGAAACTTTATTGACACATTCCTGGGGTCAGATACATCACATGATCACACTGACAGAACCACAGGCACATAGACACAGGCAACAGAGCATGCACAATGTAGGCACTAGTACAGTGTATATCCACCTTTCGCAGCAATGCAGGCTGCTATTCTCCCATGGAGACGATCGTAGAGATGCTGGATGTAGTCCTGTGGAACGGCTTGCCATGCCATTTCCACCTGGCGCCTCAGTTGGACCAGCGTTCGTGCTGGACGTGCAGACCGCGTGAGACGACGCTTCATCCAGTCCCAAACATGCTCAATGGGGGACAGATCCGGAGATCTTGCTGGCCAGGGTAGTTGACGTACACCTTCTAGAGCATGTTGGGTGGCACGGGATACATGCGGACGTGCATTGTCCTGTTGGAACAGCAAGTTCCCTTGCCGGTCTAGGAATGGTAGAACGATGGGTTCGATGACGGTTTGGATGTACCGTGCACTATTCAGTGTCCCCTCGACGATCACCAGTGGTGTACGGCCAGTGTAGGAGATCGCTCCCCACACCATGATGCCGGGTGTTGGCCCTGTGTGCCTCGGTCGTATGCAGTCCTGATTGTGGCGCTCACCTGCACGGCGCCAAACACGCATAAGACCATCATTGGCACCAAGGCAGAAGCGACTCTCATCGCTGAAGACGACACGTCTCCATTCGTCCCTCCATTCACGCCTGTCGCGACACCACTGGAGGCGGGCTGCACGATGTTGGGGCGTGAGCGGAAGACGGCCTAACGGTGTGCGGGACCGTAGCCCAGCTTCATGGAGACGGTTGCGAATGGTCCTCGCCGATACCCCAGGAGCAACAGTGTCCCTAATTTGCTGGGAAGTGGCGGTGCGGTCCCCTACGGCACTGCATAGGATCCTACGGTCTTGGCGTGCATCCGTGCGTCGCAGCGGTCCGGTCCCAGGTCGACGGGCACGTGCACCTTCCGGCGACCACTGGCGACAACATCGATGTACTGTGGAGACCTCACGCCCCACGCGTTGAGCAATTCGGCGGTACGTCCACCCGGCCTCCCGCATGCCCACTATACGCCCTCGCTCAAAGTCCGTCAACTGCACATACGGTTCACGTCCACGCTGTCGCGGCATGCTTCCAGTGTTAAAGACTGCGATGGAGCTCCGTATGCCACGGCTAACTGGCTGACACTGACGGCGGCGGTGCACAAATGCTGTGCAGCTAGCGCCATTCGACGGCCAACACCGCGGTTCCTGGTGTGTCCGCTGTGCCGTGCGTGTGATCATTGCTTGTACACCCCTCTCGCAGTGTCCGGAGCAAGTATGGTGGGTCTGACACACCGGTGTCAATGTGTTCTTTTTTCCATTTCCAGGAGTGTAGTTTGTTTCTTTGGTATATTTACAGCAACTATCTCTATTGCTGACACTTCAAAGTCTTTGTCTACACTTAGCATGATAATATCATTTCTGACTTTATATTCAATGCCATTCTTAACATAATTACATGATCCACCACCTTTCACCGTGTGTCTGCAATAAGAACATGCTTGGACATATGAGGGTAAATTAATATATAAGATTTCACTTTCTTTACACCAGTGCTCTGTAATACAGATAACAGTGCTGTCTAAGATTTTTAACTTAACTTCCAGCTGTTGCACTTTGTTTTTTACACACTTAATATTTTGGTGGAGTACTGTTAGACATTTAAAGTTACTTATCTTGGTGCCCCCCCCCCCCCCCCCAAGGAACATGGACCTTGCCGTTGGTGGGGAGGCTTGCGTGCCTCAGCGATACAGATAGCCGTACCGTAGGTGCAACCACAACGGAGGGGTATCTGTTGAGAGGCCAGACAAACGTGTGGTTCCTGAAGAGGGGCACCAGCCTTTTCAGTAGTTGCAGGGGCAACAGTCTGGATGATTGACTGATCTGGCCTTGTAACATTAACCAAAACAGCCTTGCTGTGCTGGTACTGCGAACGGCTGAAAGCAAGGGGAAACTACGGCCATAATTTTTCCCAACGGCATGCAGCTTTACTGTATGATTAAATGATGATGGCGTCCTCTTGGGTAAAATATTCCGGAGGTAATATAGTCCCACATTCGGATCTCCAGGTGGGGAGTACTCAAGAGGACGTCGTTATCAGGAGAAAGAAAACTGGTGTTCTACGGATCGGAGCGTGGAATGTCAGATCCCTTAAGCGGGCAGGTAGGTTAGAAAATTTAAAAAGGGAAATGGATAGGTTAAAGTTAGATATAGTAGGAATTAGTGAAGTTCGGTGGCAGGAGGAACAAGACTTTTGGTCAGGCGAATACAGGATTATAAATACAAAATCAAATAGGAGTAATGCAGGAGTCGGTTTAATAATGAATAAAAAAATAGGAGTGCGGGTAAGCTACTACAAAAAGCATAGTGAACGCATTATTGTGGCCAAGTTAGACACGAAGCCCACGCCTACTACAGTAGTACAAGTTTATATGCCAACTAGCTCTGCAGATTATGATGAAATTGATGAAATGTATGATGAGATAAAAGAAATTATTCAGATAGTGAAGGGAGACAAAAATTTAATAGTCATGGGTGACTGGAATTCGTTAGTAGGAAAAGGGAGAGAAGGAAACATAGTAGGTGAATAAGGGATTGGGGCTAAGAAATGAAAGAGGAAGCCGCCTGATAGAATTTTGCATAGAGCACAACTTAATCATAGCTAACACTTGGTTCAAGAATCATAAAAGAAGGTTGTATACATGGAAGAATCCTGGAGATACTAGAAGGTATCAGATAGATTACATAATGGTAAGACAAAGATTTAGGAACCAGGTTTAAAATTGTAAGACATTTCCAGGGGCAGATGTGGACTCTGACCACAATCTATTGGTTATGAACTGTAGATTAAAACTGAAGAAACTGCAAAAAGGTGGGAATTTAAGGAGATGGGACCTGGATAAACTGAAAGAACCAGAGGTTGTACAGAGTTTCAGGGAGAGCATAAGGGAACAATTGACAGGAATGGGGGAAAGAAATACAGTAGAAGGAGAATGGGTATCTTTGAGAGATGAAGTAGTGAAGGCAGCAGATGACATAGTAGGTAAAAAGATGAGTGCTAGTAGAAATCCTTGGGTAACAGACAAAATATTGAATTTAATTGATGAAAGGAGAAAATATAAAAATGCAGTAAATGAAGCAGGCAAAAAGGAATATAAAAACAAGGTCGACAGAAAGTGCAAAAAGGCTAAGCAGGTGGGCTAGAGGATAAATGTAAGGATGTAGAGGGTTACCTCACTAGGGGTAAGATAGATACTGCCTACAGGAAAATTAAAGAGACCTTTGGAGAACAGAGAACCGCTTGTATGAATATTAAGGGCTCAGATGGAAACCCAGGTTTAAACAAAGAAGGGAAAGCAGAAAGGTGGATGGAGTATATAGAGGGCCTATACAAGGGCAATGTACTTGAGGACAATATTATGGAAATGGAAGAGGATATAGATGAAGATGAAATGGGAGATACGATACTGCATGAAGAGTTTGACAGAGCATTGAAAGACCCTTAGTCGAAACAAGGCCCCAGGAGTAGACAACATTCCATTAGAACTACTGACGGCCTTGGGAGAGCCAGTCCTCGCAAAACTCTACCATCTGGTGAGCAAGATGTATGAGACAGGCGAAATACCCTCAGACTTCAAGAAGAATATAATAATTCCGATCCCAAAGAAAGCAGGTGCCGACAGATGTGAAAATTACCGAACAATCAGTCTAATAAGTCACGGATACAAAATACTAACACGTTTTCTCTACAGACGAATGGTAAAACTGGTAGTAGCTGACCTCAGGGAAGATCAGTTTGGATTCCGTAGAAATGTTGGAACACATTAGGCACTACTGACCCTACGACTTATTGTAGAAGCTAGATTAAGGAAAGGGAAACCTACATTTCTAGCATTTGTAGACTTAGAGAAAGCTTTTGACAATGTTGACTGGAATACTCTCTTTCAAATTCTGAAGGTGGCAGGGGTAAAATACAGGGAGCGAAAGGCTATTTACAATTTGTACAGAAACCAGATGGCAGTTATTAGAGTCAAGAGGCACGAAAGGGAAGCAGTGGTTGGGAAGGGAGTGAGACAGGGTTGTAGCCTATCCCCGATGTTATTCAATCTGTATATTGAGCAAGCAGTGAAGGAAACCAAAGAAAAATTTGGAGTAGGTATTAAAATCCATGGAGAAGAAATAAAAACTTTGAGGTTCGCCGATGACATTGTAATTCTATCAGAGGCAGCAAAGGACTTGGAAGAGCAGTTGAACGGAATGGACAGTGTCATGAAAGGAGGGTATAAGATGAACATCAACAAAAGCAAAACGAGGATAATGGAATGTAGTCAAATTAAGTCTGGTGATGCTAAGGGAATTAGATTAGGAAATGAGACACTTAAAGTAGTAAAGGAGTTTTTCTATTTGAGGAGCAAAATAACTGACGATGGTCGAAGTAGAGAGAATATAAAATGTAGACTTTCAATGGCAAGGAAAGCGTTTCTGAAGAAGAGAAATTTGTTAACATCGAGTATTGATTTAGGTGTCAGGAATTTGTTTCTGAAAGTATTTGTATGGAGTGTAGCCATGTATGGAAGTGAAACATGGACGATAACCAGTTTGGACAAGAAGAGAATAGAAGCTTTCGAAATGTGGTACTACAGAAGAATGTTGAAGATTAGATGGGTAGATCACATAACTAATGAGGAGGTATTGAATAGGATTGGGGAGAAGAGAAGTTTGTGGCACAACTTGACTAGAAGAAGGGATCAGTTGGTAGGACATGTTCTGAGGCATCAAGGCATCATCAATTTAGTACTGGATGGCAGGGTGGAGGGTAAAAATCGTAGAGGGAGACCAAGAGATGAATACACTAAGCAGATTCAGAAGGATGTAGGTTGCAGTAGGTACTGGGAGATGAAGAATCTTGCACAGGATAGAGTAGCATGGAGAGCTGCATCAAACCAGTCTCAGGACTGAAGACCACAACAACAACACCATCTTGGTGGCTTCTTCTTCGTCATATCTGCAATTAAAAAATCCTTCAGATGGGAAGGAGGTGCCCTTCTCCATCTACTTTCTGCCCCATGGATGGTTTTCCATGTCTGCTGCTGCTCCTGCTATTGCTGGGATTTCTGGTGTTACTGCTGTCTGTGATGCTGCTGTTGATGGTGATGCTGTTGTTGGCATTTCTGCTTCGATTATTGTTTGTACTGCTGCATTTTGTGCAACTGCTATTGGTTGTGTTTGTTCAGCTGCTTTTTTGTTGTTGGTATCATCTGTGATGAGATGGCTTCTCCATTTTGAGTTGATACAATAATAGGCATGATGTTGTTTTTGTGTACATTATCTCAGCCATCTCATTTATTCTAGAACCTATGAACTTTTTCCCATGAACATTTAAATACATACCATACCTGGTGAAGTGTTTCCTTTCCAAGAATTTCACATCTAGGAAGTTTGTGTTTCTGTATGCTTTGCATATTTTGCGAAATTGCCTGTTGGCCTTAATAATTTCCTGGTTGACACATGACTTTTCTATTAGGTCATATCTGTGTGGTATTCCAGTCACTATTACACTTTCATTTTTCACTGTATCTAGGGTTTTCCGGACATCCTGGATGGCACGTTTTAGTTCATTGCAATAAACATCGTTTGACCACCAATTATAACTAAAACCCGATTTTCTTGTGTAGTGTTATCAGGCTGTATGCTCCTGATAACTTCGTTCACAGGGGCCCCAGGTTTTATATAGCTGGCAGCTCTAAGATTGTGTTCGTTTTGCAAGATTTTTGCGAGATCGCGACCATGACTGTCTGAGTAAACAACTAACTTAGATTTCCTAATATATGTATTTCTGCCATTACTGCCTCTTGGGGCAATGCTATTTCTATATTTTCATATATCAGCAGCGTCTGTTAGATGGCAATCATTACCATTAAAGTCTTCCTTGTTTGCTTTTACACGATCTAGAATGGCGAAATTGTTCTGTAGTTTTATAGATCTAGGCCTGCTGTAATCACTTTCTGATTCACAGTTTTTGTTTTCACGAGGATTCCTCAATACTTGCTTTAGATTTTCCACAAATTCTACATATTTTCTAGCTGCATTTATATCACAATAAAGCTAATGTTAGTTCAATTCCGGCACTGCACATTTCCGTTGCTACTTGGAGACTGTTACACAGTTGACCACAATCGCACGAGATTTTATCAGAGTTTAATTTCACAAAACAACTTGAGTGGTACCATTTATGCATTAGTGACCATGCTCTGATACCTTTTTCCACTATAATATCACATGAACAACACTTTACTGATGATAATAACTCAAAATTTACAGAGCAATTTACCACAGTTTGTGTATACGCTGTCATCTTGCTTTACAACTGTTCATTGTTTTGTTACTGAACGTTCCTTTCCACTAGACTACTTTAGCCTGAAGATTCAAAAGCAAAGCTAACATTCTACTGGCAAGTACTTCATACAAAGCTTGACTTTCCTCTGTTTTACACTACTGTCAGCAAGACACCAGTGATGTGCAGGCCACAGGGAACACGACACGACTTACCTCCGTGTGGTCCTCTCTCACTGCCTCCTCATTTTCCTCGTCCTCAGTCTTCTCAATATTGAATGTGCTACATCCGATGAAGCTTTCTGATGAATAATCCTGGAACAGGTTTTTTTTTTGTAAATACTTCATAAAACAAAAGAAGTAAAATGGAGGTAATGCAGTATAGCTGAATAAAATCAGGTGGTGCTGAGGGAATTAGATCAAGAAACAAGACACTGAAAGTAGATTAGTTTTGCTATTTTGGAAGCTAACTGATAATGACTCTTGAAGCAAGCCATCTCGCAATAGCAAGAAAATCATTTCTGGTAAAGTGAAATTTGTTGACGTAAAATATAAATGTCCACTTTATGGCAAATTGGAACTGTGACCCAGACCAGGACTCAAGTATGGGGGCGAAAGACATTCCAGAGGGCTGAACGTAGGGCCTCTCCAGTTTGTCTGACGAACCGGTTTCAGGCTCTGTCTCCAGCTGATACTGATCTTTGCCCGGACATGGCTGCTTGTCCTGTTCCAGGCTGTTCCAGAGGTTGCCCCTCAGTCTGCAAGATCCAAGCGGTCGCAGAGGGTGGGCTTACTGGTAGTTGGGAGCTCCAACGTCAGGCGCATAATGGGGCCCCTTAGGGATATGGCAGCAAGAGAGGGAAAGAAAACCAATATGCACTCCGTGTGCATACTGGGGGGAGTCATTCCAGATGTGGAAAGGGTCCTTCCGGATGCCATGAAGGGTACAGGGTGCACCCATCTGCAGGTGGTCGCTCATGTCGGCACCAACGATGTGTGTTGCTATGGATCAGAGGAAATCCTCTCTGGCTTCCGGCGGCTATCTGATTTGGTGAAGACTGCCAGTCTCACTAGCGGGATGAAAGCAGAGCTCACCACTTGCAGCATCGTCGACAGGACTGATGGTTCAAATGGTTCTGAGTACTATGGGACTTAACATCTGAGGTCATCAGTCCCCTAGAACTTAGAGCTACTTAAACCTAACTAACCTAAGGACATCACCCACATCCATGCCCGAGGCAGGATTCGAACCTGCGACCGTAGCAGTCGCGCGGTTCCGGACTGAAGCGCCTAGACAGGACTGACTATGGAGCTTTGGTACAGAGCCGAGTGGAGGGTCTGTATCAGAGGCTGAGACGATTCTGCGACCGTGTGGGCTGCAGATTCCTTGACTTGCGCCATAGTGTGGTGGGCTTTCGGGTTCCGCTGGATAGGTCAGGAGTCCACTACATGCAGCAGGTGGCTACATGGGTAGCAGGGGTTGTGTGGCGTGGACTGGGCGGTTTTTTAGGTTAGATGGCCTCGGGCAAGTACATAAAGGGCAACAGCCTCAAAGGGGGTGGGGCAAATTCAGGACATGCAGGGACCAAGCAGCAATCGGTATTGTAACTGTAAACTGTCGAAGCTGCATTGTTAAAGTACTGGAACTTCAAGCGCTGATAGGAAGCTGAAATCATAATAGATATGGAAAGCTGGCTGAAGCCAGATATAAATTCTGCCGAAATATTTACAAAGGCACAGACGGTGTTTAGAAAGGATAGATTGCATGCAACCGGCGGTGGCGTGTTTGTCGCTGTTAGTAGTAGTTTATCCTGTAGTGAGGTAGAAGTGGATAGTTCCTGTGAATTATTATGGGTGGAGGTTACACTCAACAACCGAGCTACATTAATAATTGGCTCCTTTTACCGACCTCCCGACTCAGCAGCATTAGTGGCAGAACAACTGAGAGAAAATCTGGAATACATTTGACATAAATTTCCTAAGCATGTTATAGTCTTAGGAGGAGATTTCAATTTACCAGATATAGACTGCAACACTCAGATGTTTAGGACGGGTGGTAGGGACAGAGCATCGAGTGACATTATACTGAGTGCACTATCCGAAAATTACCTCGAGCAATTAAACAGAGAACCGACTCGTGGAGATAACATCTTGGACCTACTGATAACAAACAGACCCGAACTTTTCGACTCTGTATGTGCAGAACAGGGAATCAATGATCGTAAGGCCGTTGCAGTATCCCTGAATATGGAAGTTAATAGGAATATAAAAAAAGGGAGGAAGGTTTATCTGTTTAGCAAGAGTAATAGAAGGCAGACTTCAGACTACCTAACAGATCAAAACGAAAATTTCTGTTCCGACACTGACAATGTTGAGTGTTTATGGAAAAGTTCAAGGCAATCGTGAAATGCGTTTTAGACAGGTACGTGCTGAGTAAAACTGTGAGGGACGGGAAAAACCCACCGTGGTACAACAACAAAGTTAGGAAACTACTGAGAAAGCAAAAAGAGCTTCACTCCAAGTTTAAACGCAGCCAAAACCTCTCAGACAAACAGAAGCTAAACGATGTCAAAGTTAGCGTAAGGAGGGCTGTGCGTGAAGCGTTCAGTGAATTCGAAAGTAAAATTCTATGCACCGACTTGACAGAAAATCCTAGGAAGTTCTGGTCTTACGTTAAATCAGTAAGTGGCTCGAAACAGCATATCCAGACACTCCGGGATGATGATGGCATTGAAACAGAGGATGACATGCATAAAGCTGAAATACTAAACACCTTTTTCCAAAGCTGTTTCACAGAGGAAGACCGCACTGCAGTTCCTTCTCTAAATCCTCGCACAAACGAAAAAATGGCTGACATCGAAATAAGTGTCCAAGGAATAGAAAAGCAACTGGAGTCACTCAACAGAGGAAAGTCTACTGGACCTGACGGCATACCAATTCGATTCTACACAGAGTACGTGAAAGAACTTGCCCCCCTTCTAACAGCCGTGTACCGCAAGTCTCTAGAGGAACGGAAGGTTCCAAATGATTGGATAAAGAGCACAGGTAGTCCCAGTCTTCAAGAAGGGTCGTCGAGCAGATGCGCAAAACTATAGACCTATATCTCTGACATTGATCTGTTGCAGAATTTTATAACATGTTTTTTGCTCGTGTATCACGTCGTTTCTGGAAACCCAGAATCTACTATGTAGGAATCAACATGGACTCCGGAAACAGCAATTGTGTGAGACCCAACTGGCTTGATTTGTTCATGAGACCCAGAAAATATTAGATATAGGCTCCCAGGTAGATTCTATTTTCCTTGACTTCCGGAAGGCATTCGATACAGTTCCGCACTGTCGCCTGATAAAGTAAGAACCTATGAATATCAGACCAGCTGTGTGGCTGGATTGAAGAGTTTTTAGCAAACAGAACACAGCATGTTGTTCTCAATGGAGAGACGTCTACAGACAAAGTAGCCTCTGGTGTGCCGCAGGGGAGTGTTATGGGACCATTGCTTTTGACAATATATATAAATGACCTAGTAGATAGTGTCGGAAGTTCCATGCGGCTTTTCACGGATTATGCTGTAGTATACAGAGAAGTTGCAGCATTAGAAAATTGTAGCGAAATGCAGGAAGATCTGCAGCAGATAGGCACTTGGTGCAGGGAGTGGCAACTGACCCTTAACATAGACAAATGTAATGTATTGCGAATACATAGAAAGAAGGATCCTTTATTGTATGATTATATGATAGTGGAACAAACACTAGTAACAGTAAAATATCTGGGAGTATGCATGCGGAACGATTTGAAGTGGAAAGATCATATAAAATTAATTGTTGGTAAGGCGGGTACCAGATTGAGATTCATTGGGAGAGTCCTTAGAAAATGTAGTCCATTAACAAAGGAAGTGGCTTACAAAACACTCGTTTGACCTATACTTGAGTATTGCTCATCAGTGTGGGATCCGTACCAGATCAGGTTGACAGAGGAGACAGGGAAGATCCAAAGAAGAGTGGCGTGTTTCGTCACAGGGTTATTTGGTAAGCGTGATAGCATTACGGAGATGTTTAGCAAACTCGAGTGGCAGACTCTGCAAGAGAGGCACTCTGCATCGTGGTGTAGCTTGCTGTCCAGGTTTTGAGAGGGTGTGTTTCAGGATGCGGTATCGAATATATTGCTTCCCCCTACTTATACCTCCTGAGGAGATCACAAATGTAAAATAAGAGAGATTCGAGCGTGCATGGAGGCTTTCCGGCAGTTGTTCTTCTCACGAACCATATGCGAGTGGAACAGGAAAGGGAGGTAATGACAGTGGCATGTAAAGTGCCCTCCGCCACATACCGTTGGGTGGCTTGCGGGGTATAAATGTAGATGTAGATGTAGATGTAGACTTTGTCCTTTCACAGGCAAGTGCTGTAACAACTGAGCTTTCTGTGCACAACTCACCCTCACAGATTTATTTATGCCAGTACTTCATCACTTACTTTCCATAATCTTGCTCAGATAGCTCAGTCAGCAGAATGAATCAGCACACACTCCACTGTGGAGTGAAAATTTATTCAGATAAATTTAAATATTAGAACATCTTTTCTGAAGGTGACCTCGTATGGAAGTGAAACACAGATGATAAGCAATTCAAACAGAAGAGAATACAAGCTTTTTAAATGACGGGCTGCAGAAGAAAGCTGAAGATTAGATGTGTACACTGATTAACAATGAGGCACCGAATCGAACTGGCGAAGAAATTTATGGTACAAAGAAGGGGTTGGTTGATAGGAAACTTCCTGAGGCATCAAGGAATCTATAACACTATTAGTTTACAGTTCATCTAAATTTTTTATAACATTTTGCTTTAAAATTTTCGTGTATTGGAACTACATTTTCTGTATATGTAAAGGAAAGTTCTTTGCATGTGAGTAACGTATGTCTAGTTTTTATTATCTTAAATTTCTGATGACATATTGTATCTTAAATTATCTGCATGTATAAACTATTCATGCTGATGTAAATTTGACAATTGTAAGAAATGGTCACAATTAGGAATAATGTAACGCATAGGTGTTATGTGAAAGACGGTGCGGTTTTGTTTGAAATGAAAGTGGCTCTGGGGATGGTAAAAGTGACAAGGGAGAACTGGTGCGCTATCTAGAGCAAGTGTGGGAAGTCAGTCACACAGTCTGTAAGTAGCAGTGACTGAGGCAACACCCTTGCCAGCAGGAGAAGCTTTACCTGTGAATTTGGATAAAAATGCCTCGGATGAAGACTGCAAGTGGCTTACGGTATAGCTGCGAGTTGTTGGGCTACTGCACGTAAAACTGAATGATGCCAAGAGGAGAAATTGAGCCCGTACAGCAAGATACTTGCAGGCCGTACTGTGGGTAGTGTAGCTGCTGTAACTGTTCGCCACACCTAAGCCTACAGCCACCAGACAAGATTTTTTTTTATTATTCTACTTTCCTACAGTGTGAACCATTAATTTAAACTGTGTTTTATTAGTGAATAATCATTCCTGAACTTTAAAGAAACTGATTCACCCTGTTATTTCATCCTAGTCATACAACTATATAGGGTTCGCTCCTCGTGTTTGATTAATCCGAGTGTCCTGTATTACAGACCTATGAAGTGCCAAGTTAATATAAAGAGGGATCATTTAATTGTGCAAATCACCTTCATCTTCTCTTCAGGTATTAGGCAGGAATTGCCTGTTACGGTACCCATTTCTGTCGTGGTCTTCCTCTGTCTCTTCTCTCGTGGCACTTATAATTTCTTTCCTTTAAGGGAAGTCTCTCACTCTCCATTCTTTGTAGATGTTCATTTCATTTCCTTCTGTAATCTGAAATTTTATCAATGAGACCAAAGATTTGCAGTTCTTATCTAATATATTGATTTCTTAGCCTGTCTTCTCTTGTGCAACATTTAACACCTTTATGAAATTTCATTTCTTGTGCCTGAATATGGCTTTCTTGCTTCTTGGTAATCACCCATGTCTCACTTCCATAGAGCAGTGTGGGAACTGCAACAGTTTTGTAAAATTTAATTTGAGTGTGTTTCCTGGTTTTGTTTTTAGGTTCCTGTTGATTGTTCCACATACCCGACAGGATTTACTGAGCTTAATTTCAATATCTCTGCTGTAGCCATATGTCATTTCACATCTGAGGTAACTGAAATGGTTTACTTGCTCTAAAATCTTCTGATCTATCACTATTTTGGTTCTGATTGGTTCTTTCCCCATGAATGCCGTTGTCTTAGTTTTTTCTTTTGAAATTTCCATGTTAAATTTTGCACTTATTTGTTTTAGCAAGTAGATTCCTTTCTGAAGGTCATCTTCCTTATCTGCTAGGATCACCGCATCATCAGCATATAGTAAATTATTTAAAAGAATGTTCCTATCTGAAATTCTGATTTACATATATGTATTACTTCATTGATGTAGATGTTGAACACAGTTGGAGAGATGCAGCAGCCTTGTCGTACCCCTTTGTTAGTTGGTACCTCATTAGTTGTTTCACCATTCAGATCTAGAGTGATATTAGTATCTTGATATAGATTTCTTATGCTCTGGATATCTGTGATTCGTCATTATTTCCCAAAGTTTCTGTCTAATGACGTGGTCTAAAGTTCTTTTAAAGTCAATAAAAGCAATGTGTGTTTCTTTATTATACTCTCTCCATTTTTCTATTATTTGCTGTAGAATAAAAACTGCATCTATTGTGGAGCATCCTTTCCTAAAACCCATTTGTTCCTCATGCAGTACTGCTTCTGCTACATTTTAAAGTCCTGTATTTAAAATCTTTGCATACATCTTGCATGCTCAGTCCAGTAAACTTATTCCTCTGTAATTACTGCATAGACTTTTATCTCCTTTTTTCAAGACTGATATCACTCTAGCTGTTTTCCAGTCTTTGGGAATACTCTTCTTCTTCTTCCAACATTCGTTCAAGAGATGTAGCAGTCGGTGTAGCATCAGTCCTCCATATTTTAATAATTCAGCATCAATGCCCTCTTTTCCTGTTGTTTTTATGTTCTTAAGTGATGTTAGTGCAGATGTTACTTCGTCAGGCTGTATTTCATCTAATCCTTTCTCATATAGTTATTCAGTTTCAGTTTCAGTTTCTTGTGCTGTATGATCATACCACAATTCGCTGTAATGATTTATCCACTGTTCTTCTTCAATACTATGTATTTGTATCTTCTCTCTTTCTGTTGTGTTTAAGGTTTTAAAACCTTATATGCCATTTGTTGTCTTCCGTGGATATCATGTTCGGTATTAGAGATAAACCTATCCCAGTGTTCCTGGTGCGCTTTCCTTACTACGCATTTAGCATTATTTCTTTTCTCCCTATAGTATTGTTTGTTCTCAATAATGGGGTTGCTTAAGTATTTTATACATGTATCCTATTTTTCTTTGACAGCTTTCATTATATCTCATTCCAAATTTTTAGGCCTTTTCTTTTCCGTATTCTTTTCTCCTGCTACTCTGCATACAGTATTCTTCAGAATTTGCCATTCTTCTTCTATATTGTCTTTAGTTTGTAAGTTTGCTAGTTCTTCATTTAATCTCCTTTGGTACACGTGTCTGATACTGACCTCTTCAAGCAAACATACCTTATAAATGCTTTGTTACTTGTTTCATTATTTTCTTCCATTTTGTAAAAAGATCTATTCTAGACATTTGTAAGAAATGATCTGATCCTATATCTTGTCCTCTATAAACTCTTGTATCCCTTACTTGGCCCGCTAGCTTATCATTTACTAAGATGTAGTCAATTATTGATCTAAGACCTCTAATGGCCCAAGTTTACTTGTGTATATCCCTTTTCTTAAAAGACGTGAATTTGTGACTTTTAAATTGTTGTAAGTGGCAAAATCTGTTAGTAATTTTTCCCTTTTCATTACATATTGGTTCTCCAAATGTACCTATAATGTTTGTTACTGGGATATTTCCTCTTCTGTCATTGAAATCACCCATCATAATAATCTGATCAGTAGCACTGTATTTACTCAAGAGTATTCTGTAGTTCTTCATAGAAGCTTTCAGACTCAGCTTTTTCCCCTTCTTCAGATGCATACACACTTATAAAGGTGGCGTTATCCCTTACCGGTTTCAGCCTAACTAGCTTTTTCCCCTTCTTCAGATGCATACACACTTATAAAGGTGGCATTATCCCTTACCAGTTTCAGCCTAACTAAGTATTCATTCACTTAACAATACCAGGAAGGAAAGTTGCTACTCACCATATAGCAGAGATGCTGAGTCGCTATAGGCACAACAAAAAGATTCACACAATTAAAGCTTTCAGCCATTACGGCCTTTGTCAGCAGTAGACACATACACACACGCCAACACACACACTCACGTAAACGCAACTTGCACACACATCTGCAGTCTCAGAGAGCTGAAACCACACTGCGCTGAAACCACATGCACACCAGTGCATGATGGGAGTGGCAACTGGGTGGGAGTAAGGAGGAGGCTGTGGCAGGGAGGGAGAGGGATAGTATGGTGGGAGTGGCAGACAGTGAAGTGTTGTAGTTTAGACGGAGGGCAGGAGAGAAGGTGCGGAGGGGGGAGAGGGTAAGTAGCAGAAAGAAGAGAAATAAAATAAATAAAAAGAAATTAAAATACTGGGTGTGGCAGTGAAATGACGGCTGTGTAGTGCTGGAATGGGAACAGGGAGAAGGCTGGATGGGTGAGGACAGTGACTAACAAAAGTTGAGGCCAGGAGAGTTACGGGAACGTAGGGTGTATTGCAGGGAAAGTTCCAAACTGCGCAATTCAGAAAAGCTGGTGTTGGTGGGAAGGATCCATATGGCACAGGCTGTGAAGCAGTCATTGAGATGAGGGATACCATGTTTGGCAGCGTGTTCAGCAACAGGGTGGTCCACTTGTTTTTTGGCCACAGTTTGTCGGTGGCCGTTCATGCAGACAGACAGCTTGTTGGTTGTCATGCCTACATAGAATGCAGCACAGAGGTTGCAGCTTAGCTTGTAAATCACATGACTAGTTTCACAGGTAGCCCTGCCTTTAATGGGATAGGTGGTGTTAGTGACTGGACTGGAGTAGGTGGTGGAAGGAGGATGTATGGGACAGATCTTGCATCTAGGTCTATTACAGGGGTATGAGCCATGAGGTAGTGGATTGGGAGCTGGGGTTGTGAAAGGGTGGACGAGTATATTGTGTAGGTTCGATGGATGGCGGAATACCAAGGTAGGAGGGGTGGGAAGGAGAGTGGGTAGGATATTTCTCATTTCAGGGCACGATGAGAGGTAATCAAAACCCTGGAGGAGAATGTAATTCAGTTGCTCCAGTCCTGGATGGTACTGAGTTATAAGGGGAATGCTTGTTTGTGGCCGGACTGTGGAACTTTGGGAGGTGGTGGGAGACTGGGAAGATAAGGCACGGGAGATTTGTTTCTGTACAAGGATGGGAGGATAATTATGGTCAGTGATGGCTTCAGTGAGACCCTCAGTATATTTTGAGAGGGACCGCTCGTCACTGCAGATGCAGTGGCTAGGCTGTATGGAAGGGACTTATTGGTATGGAATGGGTGGCAGCTGTCGAAGTGGACGTATTGCTGGTGGTTAGTAGGTTTGATATGGATGGAGGTACTGATGTAGCCATCTCTGAGGTGAAGGTCAACATCTAGGAAGGTGGCTTGTTGGGTTGAGTAGAACCAGGTGAGGAGAAGTTGTTGAGTTTCTGGAGGAATGTGAATAAGGTGTCCTCGGCTTCAATCCAGATAACAAAGATGTCATCAATGAATCTGAACCAGGTGAGGGCTTTAGGATTCTGGATTGTTAGGAAGGATTCCTTTAGATGGCCCACGAATAGGTTAGCATAGGATGGTGCCATGCGGGTGCCCATAGCTGTACCGCAGATTTGTTTGTAGGTAATGCCTTCAAAGGAGAAGTAATTGTGGGTGAGGATATAGTTGGTCATGGTGACTAGGAAGGAGGTTGTTGGTTTGGAATCCATAGGGCGTCTGGAAAGGTAGTGTTCGATGGCAGTAAGGCCATGGGCATTGGGAATGTTAGTGTAAAGGGTGGTGGCATCAATAGTGATGAGCAGGGCACCGTGTGGTAAAGGGACAGGAACTGTGGAGAGTCGGTCGAGGAAATGGTTGGTATCTTTTAGATAGGAGGATAGGTTCTGGGTAATAGGTTGAAGGTGTTGGTCTACGAGAGCAGAGATTCTCTCAGTGGGGGAACAGTAACCGGCCACAATGGGGTGTCCTGGGTAGTTGGCTTTATGGACTTCAGGGAGCATGCAGAAGGTGGGAGTGCGGGGAGTGGTAGGGGTAAGTAGAGAGATGGACTCTGGGGAGAGGTTCTGGGATGGGCCTAAGGATTTGAGTAGTGACTGGAGATCCTGCTCGATTACTGGAATGGGATCACTGTGGCACGGTTTGTAGGTGGAAGTATCTGACAGCTGACGGAGTCCTTCTGCCACATAATCCTTGCGGTTCAAAACAACAGTGGTGGAGCCTTTGTTAGCAGGTAGGATTATAAGGTCAGGATCTGTTTTTAGATGGTGTACTGTGGTTCTTTCTGCGGATGTAAGGTTATTTTGCATGTTGAGGGATTTGGGTAATGATGTTGAGGCAAGGTTGGAGGTTAAGAAATTCTGGAAAGTTAACAGGGGGTGGTTTGGAGGCAGTTGGGGTGGATCACAGTTGGATGGAGGAGTGAACTGAGTTAGGCAAGGCTCAATATTGGTCACTGGTTGAGTCTGATTGGTCGGGTTGGTTGCGAAAAGTGTTTCCACTGGAGGGACCGGGAGAAGGTCTTTAACTGGTCCTGCATGGTTGAATTTGGGAGTGGGACAAAAGGTGAGGCCTTTGGAAAGGACTGACATTGCTGTGGGACTAAGGCTTCTGGAGGAAAGGTTCATAACTGTGTTGCGGGTCTGTTTAGGTTCTGGGTTCTGTGTGGTGGTGGGAGGGAGTTTTGGAGGGTGGGGTAAGTGTAGTAGGTCTGTGAGACAGGTTTTGTAAGCTATGAGGGGGTGTGGGGGAGGTTTGGAGGTTGTTGTAGAAGTGGTGGATAGTGGTACCTTGAGGCGGGAGTAGGAAGTGAATAGGATGGAGAGCTTTTTGAGGTGTCATTGTGCATGTTGCTCAATTTCCTGCAGGGCAAGTATTTCAGTGAGAGTCATGTATTCCAGGAATTTGGGATTAAATAGCAGGAGAATTTTGCGGATGGAGAGAAGGTACCGCAAGGAGGACTGTGCTTGGTTGATATGGTTTTGCACGACTATGTTGGTGAGGGCTAAGGATTGGCGGAATCTGAACAGGTGGCCATTGTGGAAGGAGGGGTGGCAACCAGAGATGGGTAATTTGATGGTAAGGCCATTAGAGGGGATTTCATGAGCCAAGCAACAACAAAGGAACGGTATGTGGGACTGGGATCTGGATAGGGATAAGGAAATTTTTCTGTAGTGTCGCAGGTGGAAGTAGCAAGGATACATGGTGGTGCACAAAATTCGAAAAATTACTTATGTATGTACAATCTTGAACAGCTTTTTCCCATTGTTAATGCAGGATTAGTGCTACACCTTTGCTTGCTCTTTTATGTTGTTCAACACCACTGTAGAATATAATGTAATCCCCTACATATTTTTTCCTCTTAATTTCTTTTTAGTTTCTGTGAATGCTACAGCATCAATATTCTTGTTGCTTAATATATTTACTAATTCTACCTCCTTTTGGGAAATTCCTCTCACATTCCAGGTTGCTACTTTGATGTGTCCATTTATCCATTTCTGTTTGTCCTTTTTTGTAGCCTTATCATTTACCTTTGAGACCATCCTGTTTCCGAGGTTCGTTTGGGTACTGGGAGTTGTCTGTGTTTCCTGGGAGTTGGTTAGCAACCATCTGCTCAACCCCCTTCTAGGAGGACCAGGATTTCCTTTCGGGGTTATCTCCCTTAGCCAATATGTTCCGGTTATTTAAAAGTGCTGGAAATATGTCCAATTTTCATCTTCGCCCATTGGCTTTGTAGCCTGTATCCACTGTGTGTTATGCATTGTCTAGGGGTCTAGTGACTCATGCCTTCTAGGATGTGGGAGTAGGGTTTGTTGGCAGAGCTGCATCGAAATCCTTGAGGTCTGATTGCTTTCTCAAATTTCAGTGGACATGTTTTGTTTCTGCAAACAGGTATTGGCTGCCTGGGCAGACCCCAGGGTCCTTTGCCAACCTTTGATTGCTGGGAATAGAAAAGAGAAATGAAAGGCACCCTAAGGCCTCAAAACCTAATACCGTTGGGGTTGAAAGACTAATAGTTGGTCAAGGGAGGCCGATAGGAAAGAAAACAGAAGAAGCCTGACACAAGTAAGTAGAAGTAATGTCAGACTTATCTAAGAGTCCATGTGGTTGCCACTCACATACTCCCAAGATAGGAGCCTCCTGGGGGGACTGCTCTTTGTCTGTAATCTCACCAAGTGACCTGTCTGGTATGAGTGACCCTACTGGGAGCACAACTCCCACCAGCATAGCTCAGTGGATCACTAATACACACAAACCTCCCCACCATCATTAAGGTGGTAGTCCTTGAGGAGGAATTGTGTAAATGATGAGATATATGTGTGAGGGACTAAATCCTCTAGTAATGAAATTACGTCTCAGTAGTGGAAGAGAGTAAACTGAATAAGGTGAATTTAAATGTAATTTTAGATCATAAAGTTAAAGAGTTTATAAATATTTTCATCTTGAGCAACAGTTAAAGAAAAGTTGTCTTAGTTGTTTCACTGAAAGGCGTGATGAAAATTTTAGTTAGAGTAATAACGCATCCATGCTTTAGTACATTACACAGGAATAAAGTCAAACTATTTTTGTTTTACAAGTTTTCTTAACTATTGCAAAGTGTTATAGTAAAATTTTGCTTACATAAAATTCAGTCAGAGCAAATCAAAATTACTGGAACCTTTTAAATGACTACAGGCTATAGAGTTAGTTTAAAGAGTAACAGCTTTTGCAAGTAAATTCTAGTAAGAAAGGGGTTTTCTTGAAGTGAAATGGTCAGCATTGAAAGTGTGTGCTTTAGTATCTAAGTATTTTAGTATTTAAATATATTGATTATGGAAAGTGCTTTTCTAAACATCTCCCCTACCTAATTTTTTTTTTTAAAGCTTCTTGAAAGTTATCTACTGGGTTTTCTCTCTTTTAAAAATGTTATGTATAAGGGTGTAGTCCAACACTGTTTAAATAGAGTAATATTCATTTGAAGAACCAAATTAAACAGTGGCAAGAAAGTAGACAAAATTCATACTTCAGCTTTTCCAATTCTTCACTGTTTCGTTGCCTGGTTAGGCTGGCAA
The DNA here is from genome assembly GCF_023898315.1 of Schistocerca nitens. Taxonomy (NCBI): domain Eukaryota; kingdom Metazoa; phylum Arthropoda; class Insecta; order Orthoptera; family Acrididae; genus Schistocerca; species Schistocerca nitens. The sequence continues at coordinate 226,598,714 of NC_064623.1, forward strand.
CCAGTATGTGTTTTAAACCACTAAATGAACTTGGAACTGAGTTATCCTAGCTTTAATATAAAATTATTCATACTGTATTTCTATCTAACTGCTGGGTAAGATCTTGGGAAAAGAAGTGAATAGTCTGATTGACTTATCCATTAGACACAACACAGGTCACATCCTGTAAAAAGGGTAACTCTATTGATTAGCTTTTCCTATTAACAGGACTAGCTTCCCATAGTGTACTTTATTTGGAAACTACACTAAATTTAGTAAGAGGATTATACATGGCAACATAGAAACAGAGTTTTCTGTTGTAAAAGTGTTATAACTTCAAGTTGAACAAATATATTTCAAGGAAGACGCAATACATGAAAGTCACAGATCAAGTAAACAGAGTAAGATGTGTGTACACTTTAACAGTCAAATCATAACTGAGACCAAGTCTAGTGGCCACTGGGTGGCTGGCCTCTTAGGTGGCACTGCTGCTGCATGGCTGGCAGACAGCGTTGCATGTAGAGGACATGTGTAACTGCGCGGCGGCACTTTGAAAGATCAGCAAGTCACAACACTTTTCCTCCCTTTGAAGTTTTTGCACAGGTCTTGATGGAGGTGGCCTGTAGATTGCTAACGTCCATAGGTGTTGTTAGACTGGCTGTAAAGTCTCGAGGAGGAGGGTTCCCGTATGGAAGGAAGTGTCCCCGATGATAACGGGTCGAGATGACAGGAGACGTGGGGGTCCAATCTGCTGGGGCCCCGTGCATCAATCTGCCCATTGCGGCAAGTCCGGTTGTTACAACAGGAGACATGGGCGATGTGTTCGCGTCCGTAGGAGAAGGAGGCGAGTAGAGTTGCTCTGACAGATGATGGTCATCCAGTTCCTGCGTGGGCATGTCTCCTGGTGGCGTCAGTTCTTGTGTTGGAACCGATATGATGGCGAGAGGACTGCGTTGTGGGTAATGAGAGATTCCAGTATCCCGAGCATCAGGTACAGCCGAAGGTGGTGTAGCGGCATCCGGTACAGGCGTTGCCGGCACACGAGGCCAAAGCTGGTCTGAATGACGCACTGCAACACCCGTGTTCATCTGGATTTCATACAGGCGTCAGCCACGGTGTTGTAAGATGCGGCTAGGACTCCATTTTGGCCACCTGCCATATCCCCGTACCCATACAAGGTCATCGGCGGTGAACCGGCCAAGGAATGTACCCACGGCCATGAGGTGGAAGGCTGCAGAAGATGAAGTAGTGTGCGGGGCTGTCAGCCATGTAAGAGCTCAGCCGGGCTGTGGTCACCCATGGGGGCGAAATGGTAAGAAGCCAGAAATTGGAGCAGCACATCATCAACAGCAGAAAAAGTCAGGAGTTTCCTCATCTGAGCCTTAAATGTGCGGACCTGGAGTTCAGCCTCACCGTTTGACTGTGGATGGAACGGAGGGGCCGTGACATGCATGATGCCGTGACGGGCACAAAAATCCGCAAAATCGGAAGAGGCAAATTGCGGACCATTATCAGTAACAAGAGTAGAGAGAAGGCCTTCCAAAGAGAAAATGCGAGCTAGAGCATTGGTGGTTGCCACGGTGGTAGGCGACGTGCAATGGACAATGAAAGGAAAGGGAGTAGGCATCAATAATGAGAAGCCAATAAGTACCTAAGAAAGGTCCCGTGAAGTCAGCATGAATACGCTCCCAGGGCTTCTCAGGCGAAGGCCACTGTAGTGTCGGCAGACTTGCCAACACTACGCACACTAATTGAAAAGTACGTAGCTTCTGGACTACTTAACTTTTAATACATCCTTGTATACATCGTTCTTGATGAGACATCTGGAGATTGTGGCGATACAAGTGAGACTCTTTAGATACCAGCTATCTAAGGCTAATGGCGCCTTGCTAGGTCGTAGACATGGACTTAGCTGAAGGCTATTCTAACTGTCTCTCGGCAAATGAGAGAAAAGGCTTCGTCCGTATAGTCGCTAGCAATGTCGTCGTACAACTGGGCCGAGTGCTCGTACGTCTCTCGAGACCTGCCATGTGGTGGCGCTCAGTTTGCGATCCTGACAGTGGCGACATGCGGGTCCGACATGTACTAATGGACCGCGGCCGATTTAAAGCTACCACCTAGCAAGTGTGGTGTCTGGCGGTGACACCACAGCCACGGTGACAAAAATGACTTCGGGGTGGCAGCCTGTGACGCATAAGGGCCGCAGGCACCGACCATGTGTGCGATTTCAGAGTCGATGCCGGGCCAGTACATATGATGGCGCACCAGAGATTTTGTGCGAGAGACACCCCAGTGCCCTTGGTGAAGGAGGTGCAAGACCGAAGCACACAAAGACACAGGTACCACAACACGCGGCGAAGCATTTTCGGTGGAAAGGAGGATAACACCATCCCTAGCCATGAGGCGGTAACGCAAAGCGTAATAGTTCCGCAACGGATCAGAAGTCTTAGCAGACAGACGATCTGCCCAACCCTTCTGAATACAGCATAAAACCCAGGAGAGGGTAGGGTCAGAACCCATAGCAGCCGCCAGCTGGTCCCTGGTGATGGGAAACCCGTCCACAACCCGCTGCTTGGCAACATCCAGGTGGAAACACAAAAGTTCGTCCCTATCAAATTCCAGATCATGACCCATGGGAAGGCAAGACAGTGCATCAGCATTCACATGTTGAGCCATCAACCGGAAATGAATCTCATAATTGAAACGAGACAAGTAAAGAGCCCAACACTGGAGGTGGTGTGCAGCCTTGTCGGGAAGTGATGTTGATGGATGAAACAAGGAAACAAGTGGTTTGTGATCCGTAACAAGATGAAATTTGGATCCAAAGAGAAAAACACCAAACTTATGAAGAGCATAAATAATGGCCAAAGATTCTTTATAAATTTTAGAATACTTTTGTTGGGCATCCGTGAGCGTTTTGGAGGCATAAGCAATGGGTTATTCAGAACCGTCAGAAAAACGGTGTGCAAGGACAGCACCAACCCCGTATTGAGAGGCATCCGTGGCAAGAACAAGATGTTGGTCAATAAGTAGCCAGGCACAAGGCCTGTTTCAGCATAGTCTTCAATTTCTGGAAAGCTGCATCACATGACGCCGACCAGTGAAAAGGCACGTGTTTATGCAACAGGCGATGCAACGGCTGAGCCACCAAAGCAGCAGATGGTAAAAACTTGTGATAGTATGCTATTTTCCCCAAGAAGGCCTGCAGTTCCTTAACAGATGTAGGGTGAGGAAGGGCATCGATCGCAGTGACAGTTTGCTGAAGCAGACGAATACCATCCCGAGAGAGTTGTAACCCCAAGTGCGTGATAGATGCCTGAAAAAATTTCTGAAGATTACACTTAAGACCGGCAATCTGTAAGACATGGAAAAAGTGTGGATGTTCGTCAGTAGTGGAGCCAGTGACAACAATGTCGTCCTAGTAATTTATACACCCAGGGACAGTGAGCAATAATTGTTCCAAGAATCGCTCGCAACCCCGAATGGCAATCATTGGTATTGATAGAGGCCGAAAGGCGTGTTAAGGACCAGAAACTGCCGGGAAGCAGTGTCGAGAGTAAGTTGATGATAAGCTTCTGACAGGTCAAGTTTAGAAAAATACTGGCCTCCAGCAAAGTTTAGTGGACAATTCTTCAGGTCGAGGCATAGGGTAAGTGTCGATAAGGCACTGAGCATTTACAGTGGCTTTGAAATCGCCACAGAGATGAATATCACCATTTGGCTTAGCAACGACAACAGGAGAGGACCACTCACTGGAAGTGACAGGAAGCAAGACCCCTGAAGCAGTGAGATGATCCAGCTCCCATTTGACCTGATCACGAAGGGCCACAGGAATGGGCTGAGCACGAAAAAACTTAGGCCGAGCAGAGGGTTTGAGCGTGATATGAGCTTCAAAGTCATTTGCACGGCCTAACCCAGGAGAAAAAAGGGACGAAAATGTCGTCGACAAGGAATCCAATTGAGCATAAGGAATAGCATCAGAGACAATATTGACAGAGTCATCTATGCAAAACCCAAAAACGTGAAAGGCATCGAAACCAAAAAGATTCTACGCGTTACTATGGTCAACCACAAATATGGGAACAGTGCGAACGACAGATTTGTAAGATACCTCAGCATCAAATTGTCCCAAGAGAAAAATCTTCTGTTTATTGTAAGTCCATAATTGCCTAGTGACAGGTGACAAGATTGGAGAACGCAACTGAAGATACGTCTGAGAACTAACAATAGTGGCAGCAGATCCAGTATCCACCTGCATGCGAACATCTCGACCAAGTATTTGGACAGTGAGGAATAACTTCCCTGAAAGGGAAGAAGTATAATTGACAGACAACACAGAATCAGAATCAGCGTCATGTTCATGAACATCATGTATGCGGTCAGATTTGCAAATGGATGACACATGACCCTTCTTTTTGCATTTGTGACACACAGCCCAACATTGTGGACAATCTTCTCATAAATGTTTCGTAAAACACCGTGGACATGAACGAAGTTGCCGTGGGTTTTGCTGCAATTTCTTAGAGGTTTGTTTACAATTAGGTCGAGGTTGCGCTTGGGAGCGTACTGTGGCCACGTCGGCCGGCGGGGACACACCACACGCTTCATCGACAGCTTCGTATTTCCCCAACATCACTCCGAGCCTCTATTTGCGCTCCAGCGGCGCGAGAAATTTCAAAAGACTGCACGATGGATAGGACTTCATCGAGAGTCAGATTTGCCACCTGAAGGGCACTTTGCCTCACTTCTTTGTCGTGCGCCGATCGGATAATAGCATCCCGTACCATGAAATCGGCGTAGGATTCTTTGTGAACTTCAGTAACAAATTGACACTTTCTACTGAGGCCGTGAAGTTCAGCAGCCCAAGTGCGATAGGATTGATTCGGTTGATTTTGACAATGATAAAAAGCAACACGAGAGGTTACCACATGCATTTGCTTTTGAAAATAGACGGACAGAAGTGAACACATTTCAGCAAAGGACAAAGACGCAGGATCTTTCAAAGGAGCCAAATGCAACAACAACCGATACATTTGAGGTGAAATCCATGAAAGGAACAGAGTTACATGTTTGTTCATCCGCGACATGAAATGCCAAGAAGTGCTGTCGAAGACGTTTCTCGTAATCAGACCAGTCTTCCGCCGTCTCGTCATAAAGAGGAAAAGGAGGTAGAGAGAACGACGAGAGATGCCCCGCATTTGATGCCGCGACGAAATCACGAATCGTATTTGTGAGAAGCATTTGCTGTTCTATGAGACCATGAAATAGTTGCTCTAAAGTAGCCATGGAAACATGTGGGTCAACGATGGAAAAGAAAAATCACTACCTCATCACCAATTGTTATAACTTCAAGTTGCACAAATATATTTCAAGGAAGATGTAATACATGAAAGTCACAGATCAAGTAAACAGAGTAAGACGTGTGTACACTTTAACAGTCAAATCATAACTGAGTCCGAGTCTAGTGGCCGCTGGCTGGCTGGCCACTCAGGTGGTGCTGCTGCTGCATGGCTGGCAGACAGCGCCGCATGTAGAGGACGTGCGGAACTGCGTGGCGGCACCTTGAAAGATCGGCGAGTCACAACAAAAAGCATACTAAATTACAATGGTGGTGGTAGCATTATAAATCATCAATTGTGTAACAGAGAAAAAAGTGTTGAGGGCAGAAACTGCAAAGTGAGACCAAGACACGATTACAGTAAGCACATTCAAACACCGAGGCAGGCAAGAGTCTACAAGAAACTTTCATAAAAATGAAGGAGGAATACTTTGTACATTTTCCTTAATTTGCTTCTTTCTAACAAAAGCCTTTAGGGTAGTGGTTACAGTTACGAACATGCTACGGCACGATTATCATAAAGGACATTTATACAGCACACGAACTAAGAATCAGCGTTTATAGCTTATTTAACATCGATTCACATGTTCGGGAATGGGATATCACGTCCTAGAAAATAGAGGTGTGTTCACACTACAAAAAGTTGGAACACACAATTCACACAAAGCAACTGGTAGTGCTGGTAGAATCAGTACACATGCAACACCACACGTACCTAATATGTTCCAAAATGCCACCCATAAAAACAGGATTTTCCAGTGTTCACTGAGAAAGATGTAGGGTCAAGTGTTTTGGAGGGACCTCAGTCTACACAACAGAACAATTGTCTTAGTCTCACTAGCCTACAGTACAGGATCAAAAAATGAATACTACACACTTCCTCCTGCTTAGGGAAATAGAGCAAATTGGCTGGTTCTTTCTGCATTTGATGTGGTCTACGATGGGCTTCATGGGACTTGCAGAGCCACCACTAGTTCATGGGCGGTTCCTTGGAAAACTCCACAGAAAGAGGTCATTTACTATATTTTCACTGTCACCAGTGGACTAGAACCAACCTAGGACTGCAAGGCAGCTATGCACAGCAAATGACAAATATTTACATCTCATTCCTAAGACCTCGATCTCTAACAACCTTGAAAATTGTCTCGGTGTCTTCACCTATTTCCAAGATATGGAGGTTCAAAGTTATCCTGCTTCTACACATGAAATCCAGTATGTGGTGAATTCTAAATAACAAATAACAGCAGTAAATTGCTCAGGTTTTAACAGTATATCCTCCACATATTTATCTAGGACAGCTATATCCCCTTTCCAAAAATCTGTATCAATTATCAAGAAACGCCTCAAAAAATTGTTTTTTTGCTACCAAAACACAGCTGTGGATTCCACAACAGCCATTTTTACGAAGTACTCCTAAGGTACCAATGCACTCCTAAGATACCCATCTCAAACAAAGTTGAAAATGTTCTTCATATCTATCAGTTTCTGTGGTACAGAGGTTCAGTGTTAGCCTACTTCTACAGGTAAAACACACATGTAAAATCCAGTGTGACGCAAAAATTTAGTTTATAAAGTGACATAGCATGAAGAAATAATTTGTGAAGTGTCTCTTATCATCTGTGAACCTTATGTTGTTGTACTGAAGCACATGAAAAAAATCTTTGCACATAAAATTTGGTTTCAGCTGTAAAATTAGTTTTGCATTATTTGAGTTTCACACAAGTAACCTAAATTTTACTGACCACCATATTTCTTTTCATAGGAGTTACATGTCCTGTCGCAGCAGGGAAAAGAAGGAAACCAGCAAAACAATCCTCCTGTCAGCGCATAAAAAATGCATAGATGTTCCCATTTATTTAAAAGACTGACCGAAAAGTGGTGTACCAGCTGTTTCATATTACCTTCTTCAGCACCTTTAAAAAGTGTTCCCCAAAATTTTGGCATCTGAACATATTCACATTTTTTTTCTGCTTTGAGAGGTGAAGACAGTAGTTGTGGCAATGACATGGAAAAGTAAGAGCGTTTAGGTGCGTGTGCTCTTATGCGCGTACGCGCGTGGGCTTACGCGTATGTGCATGTCTATTTTTTATGAAGGACAATGGCTGAAAGCTTTAATTGTGAGAGTCTTTTGTTGTGCCCATCTGCGACTCAGAATTTCTGCTATATGGTGAGTAGCAACTTTCCTTCTCATAATATTGTGTCGAGCAATAGTTCCATAAGATATAATTTTTCCTGGAATGTATTATATTGGGTATTTTAATCATTTCTGTACAGCAATACTATTAAAATATTGGACAGGTCAAATTTCTATGACTCTAAACATCCAAAAGTAATCACATACACTTACACATCACTTTTTTAATATTGCAGAAAACAGTAATCCTTCAGTTGTACAATCAGTTCTGTTTACACAGAATGCAGCAAGTTCGATCATTTCTCACATTAAAAAAATTTTTTTTTTTTTAATTTTGTACTATCATTATATTTTTACAATATATTTTTACAATTATATTTTTACAATAATTATGTGCACCTTAATGTGGTACATACTCACCTACACCATAATAACTCTTATAAGTAGGTAAGTACAAACATATGTTTTAAATGCTGAAAATAAATGGATTGCCCGATGGAAGTGCTAACCCATAAGACTGTATTGCAAGTTATACTAGAGGTGCTTTTGTTCCATATATACATAGTGAGCAGATTCTCAAGGATATAGAACAGACTATAAAACATGATCACATAATAGATATTTACAAAAAAAATGAAATGGTCCTCATGGATGCAGAAGAAGTCAGAAAATTTTGAACATATTTTCATTTAAAGGGTAATACCCTTGGGAGGGGAAACACTGGTGGGTGCTTTGAAACGATTAATTTCTACCATCTGGGAAGCAGAAGTAATTCCTGAGGAATGGAAGGGAGCAATCATATGTCCCATATTCAAGAAGGGAGATGCTACTCATGTATCCAACTACCGAGGGATTTCGTTACTTGAAATTGGCTACAAAGTTTTTACAACACTGCTACTAAACCGCATGAAACCACTGGCTGAAGGAATTGTAGGGACCTATCAATGTGGGTTCGTTGCTGGACGATCGACAATTGATCACATATTTACTCTGAGGCAGTTGATAGAAAAATTCTACGAATTCAATAAGGATCTACACCTCATCTTCATCGATTTTCGACAAGCTTATGACAGCATTGACCGCGCCACGTTATGGGAAACGTTAGAGGAACTTGGCATCCCATCAAAATACATCCGCTTAATTGCTGCTTGCTACTCTCAGTCTACGGCCCAAGTGCGGTTTGGTAATCAACTATCACCATCATTCAGTATACAAAATGGATTGAGACAAGGAGATCCATTGGCGCCAATATTATTCAATTTGGCCCTGGAAAAAGTAAGCCGTGACACTTGTCGAACCAGAGAGATGGAGATGGTGGGAGCAGACACAATCTTGGCATTTGCTGATGATGTTGTGATCCTTGGCGACACTCTAGAGCAAGTACGCAGTGATACTTCCCGATTCCTCCACAATGCAGAGAAAATTGGGCTGGTGGTGAACGATGAAAAAACTAAATATCTTGTTGTATCACGCCGCCGAGATCTCCCTCCTTCCATTGATGTCGACAGGCATACCTTCGAACGAGTTGAAGAGTTCAAGTACCTGGGCTCCATACTAACAAATAAAAGTGAAGTAACGAAAGAAGTACAGCAACGTATAACAAATGCTAATTGCATGTTCTTTAGCCTGAACAATCTTTTCAGATCTCGGCTGATATCGCAAAAAAACAAGATCCACCTATACACGACACTGGTGAGACCAGTACTTTTATACGGCTGTGAAACTTGGGCAACATCAGCAACAACAGAAGAAGCAATATGTGCATTTGAAAGGAAGGTACTTCGGAAGATATATGGACCCATCTACAATGCCATGGAAGGTAAATGGGAACGAAGAAAAAAAGAAGATTTATACCAGCGGTATGGAAAGCCACACATTGGACGAATATTGGCGCAGAAGAGACTCCAATGGTTTGGCCACATCCTACGGGCAGACGGATCCCTTCCAAACAGAGTCCTCCACTCTCAACCCACAGGAAAACGCCCTAGAGGACGCCCAAGAACTCGATGGAAGGATAGGATAACAACGATCCTGAAAGAAGTGGAACCAGCAGCCGTGGAGGAGGACGCCAACGACCGGATGAGATGGACTGCCATCTGCAACAGCTCCCTCCTCTCGTGTAATTGACAGACACTGCGTGTGTGTTTTTTGTTTCTGTAATGTATCCCTCTTGCCTTTTAAACCTTTGATTGAATGCCCTGTTTATTTTTCGTTTTTCTTTAAGCTGTAATGTATATATGTAACTTTTTACTACTGTATAGTGTACTTTTGTAAGTCATTTTTTCTTTAATTTTCCGTTTGTTCTTCTTGCTGTAGGCCTTAAAGGCCCGATAAGGCAATAAATGATGATGATGATGATGATGAAAGGGTAATACCCTTATCACAGACACATGCAACGTGCAACAGTCTGAGATACAAATGATAATTCTTGGGTATTCTAACCACACATCAAACAGAAAGTAATTAAAGAGCACTTATTTATGTTAACATCATCACCGCACTGGATATGTGCACAATTCAGATTTTGGTCGGTTGGTTTAAAAGAGGGGGGAAAGGGACCAAACTACGAGGTCATCGGTCCCTCGTTCCTAGTAAAACAATGCTACAAGTGCAAGAATAAAATAGAAGAGATGTATAACACAAAACAGAAAGAAAGGAAGGACCACAAGAACGAAGGAAAGGCAACGAACATTAAAAGGAACAAAAGAGGACAACAGAACACAGAGAGAGGCAAGAAACAGTTAGAAGAGAGTAAAACAAGGAAGCAGATTACAGTGGCTGCCCGATCACGAAAATAAAAAGGAAAAGCCAGCTACCCTGCAACACATTAAAACCTTCAACCAAAAGCACTAGGGTGGAGGACACAGAGGGACAAAGGACAGGTGCTAAAACTCAGATCGATTGATAAAACCTACCCTCACAGATGAAATGTAAAACCAAATCAGCCAATGAGGTGTCGTCTGCTAAAATCAATGATAACGAGTCCGGCAACCGAAGATGAAGATGCAGGGCAGCCATAGAAGGACATAGCAGAAGAATACGGGCCACCGACAACCGGGCGCCGCACCGACACTGAAGTGGGTGTTCGCGGCGCAGGAGGCGGCCGTGGGTTGCCCACGCACGGCCAATGTGGAGCCCTGCGGGACGCCCTCATTCAGGACTTCCACCCATTTGCCGTCCCCTTAATGGCTTGCAGTTCGTCGTGCGTACTGAGATTTTGTCATTCCGTCTCCCGAAGCTGAAAAACCTTGCGGTGTAATAACGAATGCCGATCAGTTGCGGGGATGCCGATCTCCAGAAGCGGTTTCCACGTAGCCTGTTTGGCCAGCCTGTCAGCAAGTTCATTTCCTAGGATTCCGACACGACCAGGGGTCCAGACGAACACCACTGAACAACTGGACCATTCCAGGGCACAGGTGGACCCCTGGACGGATGCTACCAAAGGATGACAAGGGTAGCACTGGTCGATAGTTTTCAGGCTGCTCAAGGATTCGGCAGATTAAAAAAAAAGACTCCCCAGGGCACGAGCGGAGATACTGAAGTGCATTAGAGATGGCCACCAGCTCTGCAGTGAATACACTGTACCCATCGTGTAAGGAATGCTGTTCGATATGGTCACTGTGCACGTAGGCAAAGCCGACGTGACCTTCAGCTATTGAGGCATTGGTGTAAACGACTTCGTAGTGCCAGACCATGTCAAGAATCGAGAGGAGGTGACGACAGAGAGCCGCAGGGTTAACGGAGTCCTTAGGGCAGTGTGAAACATCCAGATGAAGCTGTGGCTGAAGCGTACACCGTGGAGGCCTACGTGAACAGACCGCAAGTAGAGGTGGTAAAGGGAAGGACTCCAGTTCAGAGAGAAGAGACCACACACAAACCACAATTGTTAGCCCCGAACTGGGCCACCGATGTGGGAGATGGACCGCCACGGGTGGGAAAAGGAGATGGTAATTCAGATGCTCAGGGGAACTACAAATGTGTGCAGCATAACTGGCAAGCAGTTGCTCACGTCTGATCTGCAATGGAGGGACCCCAGCCTGCCAGGACGCTGGTCACCAGACTCATCCTTAAAGCTCCTGTCACTAGTCTAACCCCACAGTGGTGCACTGGGTCGAGCAAATGGAATGCTGAAGGCACTGTCGAACCATAAACCACACTCCTGTAGTCAGTTCAGGATTAGACAAGGCCTCTGTAGAGCTGCAGCAGCCTATAGTGTTCTACACCCCAACTGGTGTTGCTCAGGCAGTCGAAGGCATTGAGGTGCTGCCAGCACCTCTGCTTAAGCTGATGAAGATGAGGGAGCCAACTCAATCGAGCATCGAAAACCAGTCCTAGGAATCGATATGTCTCCACTACAGTGAGTGCATTATTAAGGTAAAGTGCTGGTTCCAGATGAACGGTACGACGCCAACAGAAGTGTACGACACACGACTTTGTGGCTGAAAACTGGAAGCTGTGGGCAGAGCCCAAGACTCTGCCTTGTGGATGGTTCCCTGTTGGCACCGCACAGCAACACCAGTACTGGAGCAGCAGTACGAAATGCAGAAGTCGTCTGCATACAGAGAAGGTGAGACAGAGGGCCCGACAGCTGCTGCTAGACTGTTACTGGCCACTAAAAATAGAGAGACATTTAATATGGAGCCCTGCGTGACTCCATTCTCCTGGATATGGATACAATTGTGGGAGGCACCAACTTGGACATGGAAGGTACAGAGCAACAGGAAGTTCTGGATAAAAATTGGAAGCAGGCCCCCAGAGACCCCACTCATACAATGTGACAAGGATATTATGTTGCTAGGTCGTGTTGTATGCTTTACATAAGTCAAAAAAAGACAGCAACCAGGTGTAGCCATCTGGGAAAGGCTGTTCAGATGGCAGACTCAACGGACACAAGATTATCAGTGGTAGAGCGATCCTGGTGGAAGCTGCCCTGACACGGAGCCTGCAGGCCACGTGACTTCAGGACCTAATCCAACTTCCAATATACCACACATTCCAATAGCTTAAAAAGAACGTTGGTGAGGCTGATGGGTCAATAGCTATCCACATCAAGCGGGTTTCTACCGAGTTTGAGCACCAGAATGCTGTTGCTCTCCCACCATTGTGATGGAAAGATGCCAGATCCGGCTGAAGATGACGAGGAGATGTCGCTTGTAGTCAGACGAGATCTGGCTGTGGATCCAATCAGGCCCACGAGCTGTGTCGGCGCAATGTGCAAGGGCACTGAGGAATTCACACTCTGTAAATTGGGCATTATAGGATTCACTGTGACATGTAGTGAACGAGAGGATGCTCCCTTCCGGGCTAAGCGCAAAGGGCTCGGGCTAAGCGCAAAGGGCTCGGGCTAAGCGCAAAGGGCTCGGGCTAAGCGCAAAGGGCTCGGGCTAAGCGCAAAGGGCTCGGGCTAAGCGCAAAGGGCTCGGGCTAAGCGCAAAGGGCTCGGGCTAAGCGCAAAGGGCTCGGGCTAAGTGCAAAGGGCTCGGGCTAAGCGCAAAGGGCTCGGGCTAAGCGCAAAGGGCTCGGGCTAAGCGCAAAGGGCTCGGGCTAAGCGCAAAGGGCTCGGGCTAAGCGCAAAGGGCTCGGGCTAAGCGCAAAGTGCTCGGGCTAAGCGCAAAGTTCTCTGGCTCGGGCAAAGTTCTCGGGCTCGGGCAAAGTTCTCGGGCTCGGGCAAAGTTCTCGGGCTCGGGCAAAGTTCTCGGGATCGGGCAAAGTTCTCGGGCTCGGGCAAAGTGCTCGTTTGATCTTTGCCCAGACTTGGGAAGGTGACATATGGCACCCAATGGTCGAGATATCTCTCTCCTAACACTCCTGCTTCCATCATTTGATAAGGCAGCGAACATGGGCACGGAGCCATTTAAAAGCTGTGAGGTGCTACGAGGTGCTCCAGGGAAGGGTGCTGCTTATGCCGCTGTAGAGCTCTCCGATGCTCCGTAATTGTTTCAGTGACCTCCACCAACTACCAAGGGACTGCCTTACAACTCGGGCACCCTAAAGAGCGAGGGATCGTGTTTTATGCCACAGAAACAATTGTTGTAGTCACCTGCTCAACCATCACATCGATGTTACCATGTAGGGGAGATTCAATGGTGACAGCAGAGGTGAAAGTTTCCCAGTCTGCCTTGTATAAAGCGCACCTGGGCAGGTGTCCATGGGCCTGTCGCTGGGGCAGTGACAGGAAGATGGGGAAGTAGTCACTACCACACAGGTCGTCATGTGCTTTCCAGTGGATAGATGGGAGAAGTCCTGGGCTGCAGATTGATAAATCAATGGCTGAGTAACTACCATGAGCCACACTGACATGTGTGGCGACCCGAGTGTTTAAGAGGCAGAGGTCGAAATGCAACAGTAAATATTTCGACATCTCTGCCTCGGCCAGTAAGCATGGTAACACCCCACATGGGGTTATGGGCATTAAAATCTCCAAAAAGTAGGAAAAGTTTAGGTAGTTGATCAACCAGTGCAGCTAATACATTCAGGGATGCTGCACCAACTGGAGGAAGATATACATTGCAGACAGTTATTTCCTATGTCGTCCTCATTCTGACAGCCACAGCTTCAAGTGGGTTTTGAAGGGGCACATTTTCACTACAGATTGAGTTTAGAACATAAATGCAAACTCCACCTGACACTCAATTATAGTCACTACTATTCCTTTAATATCCCTTATAGCGACAGAGGGCAGGGGTCCGCATTGCCGAAACCAGGTTTCCTGGAGGGTAATGCAGATAGCAGGTGTAAATCTTAACAGTTGCTGTAACTCAGACAGGCGGTGGATAAAACCACTGCAATTCCACTGGAGGATGACATAATCATGAGACTGGGAAGGCATGGAACATACAACGAGGCAGTTTATGCCTCAGAGTCCCCAGCTGCCACTGACGTTTTGCCTGAGCAGTCTATATCCATTTCATCTGAGGGTCTGACGAGATCTAGGTCCTCTGTGGATGCCAAAATCTCCACCCCATCCTCAGATGTAGAGCTTGTAGGTAGCAGTGGTGTGTGTGCCACTGCAATTTCCTTGGTCTTAAGGGTTTTCTTTCTGGATTTCTCTCGCTGCTCCTTGGGTTTCCCTGGATGGAAGGACTTCACTGGCTCAGTCTCCAGAACTGAGGATGAGCATGAAGCCCTATGACCAGCTGCTTTTGGGCTCTTCAGCCACTGGTGGGTGTCACGTTTCCCACTAGCAGAAACATGGGAAGGGAGTGACCCAAGGGTCCCCTTCCTAGCGAGAGAAGACGAAGAAGACTTACGCTTCTCTGACTTAGAAGTGGGGAGAGTTGTCCCCAATGGTTGGGGAAGGGGGGGAGGTGGAGGGGGGGAGGGTGTTGCTCCCAAAGTAGATGGTGCAGGAAGAAGAGGGAGGGAAATGCCCCCACCATCAAGGGGGCAAATGTAGTTTCTAGCTCTGAGAGCTGACTTGGGTTGCCAAACTGGTGGTGCCAAAACTGTTGTAGTGGTGGCGTAAGATGATATCATATGCACAGGATGCAGATGTTCAAATTTTCTCTTAGCCACAGTGTAAGTCAGTCCAGGGTCTTTTACTCCATAATTTTCCTTCCTTTCTGGAGAATCCTGCACTCTGGCGAGCATGGAAAATGGTGCTCTCCTCAGTAATTCAGATTTTACGTAACATTCACATCATTTAATATTATTAATAATATAGGCATCAATCAGTTCTACTATGAAACTCATTAATGTAGTAGAAGAGTTGGTCACACATAAATTGCTTAGGCTCCTCTTAAACGTAACTTAATTAGTCATTATTTTTATGGCTGCTGGCAAACTTACTGAAAATGTGTGTCCTGAATCATGGGCACCTTTCTTGACCCAATAAAATCACTTTAATTATGTATAAAAATTATTCTTATTTCCAGTATTGATTCATGAGGCAAGCTCTTTGTTTCAAAAAGAGGTTTTGGTTCAAATGGCTCTGAGCACTAGGGGACTTAACTTCTGAGGTCATCAGTCCCCTAGAACTTAGAACTACTTAAACCTAACTAACCTAAGGACATCACACACCCATGCCCGAGGCAGGATTCGAACCTACAACCATAGCGGTCACGCAGTTCCAGACTGCAGTACCTAGAACTGCTTGGCCACCCCGGCTGACCAACAAGAGATTTATTCCATCACAAATTTCATTAATAAATAATTATATTTGAAGCAGTAGTTAGTATCCACAGTTCATTGAAGAGGACTCTGTAAGTTGCTCTTGAGATCACATGACAAATAATTCATATTACCCAGAAAAATTTAGTTTCACTCACTTGTGCCACCAGTTCTAGAATGTTGCTCAAGTGTGTGGGACCTGTACCAAATAGGATTAACAGGGTGTATAGAATGTATACAGAGAAGGGCAGCACAAATGGTAACAGGTTTGTTTAATCCAGTGAATAGTGTAAGAGAGATACTGAAGGAACTGAACTGGAAGACTCTTGGAGATGGATTTAAACTCCCGAGAAAGTCTATTAACAAAGTTTCAAGAACTGCCTTTAAATGAGGACTCGAGAAATGTACTACAACCCCTATTATTGCTCATATTAGGATCATGAGCATAAGATTAGTAGGGCCCGGATTTTAATGACAAGTCATATTTTTTTCTGAACTATAGGATGAATTTTAGAACAATTTATATACAAATCTAGGCATTTTAGAGTAAAAAATGTATTTTGATTCAGCATATAAAGTCATATTTCAACAAATTTTAGTAATAGGTCATATTGCAGCTAACTTTTAATATAATAGGCCATATTTCCGTCAACTTTTGCCAAAAATGCACATACTGTTTTTCTCGTATCTTACGGGACACACAAAAAAGCTGAAGAATCCATGCTTCAGACGGTTCTTGGAGAAGTACACAACACATCCAGTTCCAGATGAATCAACACTGAGAAAGAACTATTTATCCGTATGCTACAATGATGTGCTCAACAAAATACAAATTACTATTGCTGAGCAAAAGGTCTGGCTGTCGATAGATGAAACTACGGATATTAGTGGGTGATATATTGCAAATGTTGTTGTTGGGGTTCTAAAAGCTGATGTCCCTAGAGATATGTTTCTACTAACGTGTGAAACAATTCGACGATTGCTATTTTGTTTGACAACTCTCTGAAGCTACTGTGGCCGGATGGTGTGAAAAAGAGATAACGTTTTGCTCCTTGTAACAGATGGTGCTTCATATATGCCTAAAGCAGCCAAAGGGCTTCAGATTCTGTACCCCAGTATGGTGTACGCCACTTGCCTTGCACATGCGTTGCACAGAGTTGCCAAAGAGGTGCAATCAATTTACCCTGACATGGACAAATTCATTTCCTGTGGCAAGAAAATCTATGTGAAGGCTCTGCTATGGGTGCAGAAATTCAAGGCACAAGCACCTCCAACACCCCTCCCACCGAAACCTGTTCTTACACGATGGGGTTCTTGGCTTAATGCTGCTGAGTATTACTGCACCAACTACACCCAAATAAAGACAATCTTCTGTGAGCTTGATAACGATGAATCATGTGCCATAAAAAATGTGAAAGAAGTTTTTACTGATACATTGTCTCAAAACTTGGCACACATCAATGCCAATTTTTCAGTGATATCAAAAGCCATCAAACGACTGGAAGCTGTTGGCACTCAGCTATGTGAGGCCCTGAGTATTGTCCGACATGTGCAGAGTGAGTTGGGTCGAGCTCGTGGTCATGTGGCTGACAAAGTGAAAACCAAATTGCAAAGTGTTCTCCAACGGAATCTTGGATATTCTACACTGTGCAAAATTAGTGACAGTCTTTCAGGTAATGCTGCAACATTGGAAGATACTGAAACAAAGCTGAACTCCAGTGACCTGGCTGCCTTCAAATACACTCCAGTGACATCTTGTGAAGTGGAGAGGAGTTTTTCCAGGTCCAAAACTATCCTCAGTGACAACGGTAGATCTTTGACAATGGAAAACCTGAAAATGCACCTTGTGATCCAGTGCAACTTTGCAGATACTGAAGATTGACATATGGTATTAAATAAGGTGAAATACTTTAAATACTATGTAGAAATAAAAACATTGTTTTACTGTTTCGATAGATGATCTTTTCATTGTACTTTGTGTTTAGAAAATAAAACATTCAGACATGCAAAAAATAGGTGCAAATTAGCCACAAATCCTACAAAAAGAAAGAACTATACTTACAATATTTTGAGAAGTGAATTTTGTATTACTTTATGGTGAATAAAAAATTAAATAACAAACAAGAATGCTTTAAATAAACTTCTATTAAGTCATATTTTATTTTTAAGGTCATATTTAAGTAAGTTTTAGGTCATAAATGCTTGTATATTTCACTGTTTTTTAGGTAATTAAAATCCGAGCCCTAAAGATTAAAATAGTTACGGTATGCACAGAGTTATTCAAACAATCATTCTATAATTCTTCCCATGCTCCATATGTGAATGGAACAGGAAGAAACGCTAATAACTTGTAGGACAATGTGATCCAATATATCAGGGATATTACAATCTTCTGGTCAAGATAATGATTAGGCAAACTGTAATTCGATGAAAGATGGAAATTATGAAGAACAGACCGTGTTAACATTGGAGTCATCTGGCTGCAGTTGTTGGTCCAAAGAGAATCTGGCAAAAAGTGCACCAGAGTTTTTTGACTTCAGAGTGTCCACTCTGTAATGAGCTTCCGCCCTCAGAAAAATAGGCCCAGTGTCAACATCTGGGAGGAGTAGTGGCCAAGTACTGCCAGCTGTAACTTGGTGGACAGAACTTTTTGTTCAGAAAGGTTTCACATTTAGCCGAGGCTCCAACCGCCACAACATTGTTGTTTATCACTTTGCCTCCTTGAGGAAGAAAGGAGCTGTTGGAATTTTTAACTGAGTTTAATGGTTGCTACCGTATTGAACAAATAATTAAATTCTCTCAAGACAATTGCTTCTGAAAACAGAGATCAGTCTACTCTTTCTCAGGAGGTCAGGAAGGTGTTGGGCCCGGAATCTGGAATATTCATTCTGGAATAATTATTTGGGGTCTCTTTCTTTCAAGGAGAGGTGCCCAATGGTGGGACTGACATTTTGGAACCATTTATACAGTGATGTAGGTTAAGGTATAAGCTATCACACCCTACAGCTATTCACAGTGGTGGGCCCTCATTTCCAAGCAATCGATGGAAAAAAATTTCGAAATGCAGTGGATCCTCGTCTCTGGGTAATCAGTTACATTGATCTCTAAAAGCTTCTTCTCCAAAGACCATAGCAGGTTACAGGAATTTATTAAGCTACTTCTCTATTCTTGAAATAATTTGTGTGCTTGTGGAACACTTTCAATTCATTCATGGTATATTTTCAACTCTCAACACAAAGCAACATTTACACTTTTTCACATAAGTATGTAAACTCTGGCAAGCCAAATGGTGCCTTTAAATGTCAGACTCGATAAAACACAAGTGCAATATCATAAGTCTTAACAATCCAATAATTTATGGACACCACATGCACTCTGCCTCAAGCAGAGCTAAGACATGAAGTAAGTTAAAAGTATATAGTCAATTGTTTTCTTCTCTTTTTCTACAATAATCACTTTCACTAATGCATCAAGAAATACTAAATAATTATTCCTTGAGTTTTCATCACATCATCTGTGGCACTGGCAGCAAACACTTGTCGTCAGTGACTCGTCCCTCTTACAGTCTTCTAATAACAAACTTCCGACCTGCACACAGAAACAGGTAGATCAGTAGAGACGTTCTCACTCTCCCGCACTCATACCTAAAATATCGGATGTTCGAGATGGTGGAAGGCCGAGCGTTTCTAGAATTTACACCGAAATTCTTGAGGCACTACATATCCCTCCCCTTGGCTCGAACACGCGATATTTTATACATATTCATTATGTACAATAATATCACACAAGATAATTCTTTATCATTTAACAGTACATCTCTTTCTACTAATAACCGTGCATATTTTACTACAATTATAAAATGTGAACTTTTCAACACACGTTGGAGTTAGCTCTTTTCAATCTCCAAAGATTCATGAGTACCAAATTTTTGTTTTCTATTCCCCCTCCAATCGTAAATTCCAGGTGTACCTGACTCACGAGTAATCTATTGTTTGTTCCTATTTTTTTTACTACCTTGTAAGTACTTATTCATCACATATTGTAATTTGGAGAAACTCTGGGTAAAATAAAAATGTTATCTTCTTGGACATTTGTAACCTGGAACGTAATAAGGCTATTGATGCATAGAACTCAAACTTACCAGGCTATTTCCTTTAAATGTGTGACTTCTGTCACGATACTGCCCTTTTTCCCTTTAGGAACAGTACCTGTATCTTACATGGGTTGATCCTAAGCGTACCCTTTCTCCTTCCGTTTTGGTAGGTACACCCCTTTCTTATTCCTATCCTCCTATGGTACAGGTCAATCCCCTTCTTGGTGCCCCTGTCCGCACAGTATAGGTCAGCCTTTCATACGTCTGCCTATCTGCCTTTTATATCCCATAAAAGCTGGGTGCGCCCTCCATATCTTTCCCGAGAAGGCCTCATGGTTCATTGCCCTAGTATACTTCTTTATGTACACTATGATCAAATAGTCCCTGGTAAAATTACAAATCTACTTTACACCTCAATTCTACTTTCTAATACTTCATCTAATACCCTAGAGTCCTCTTTCTCTCCTCACTTCTACCATATAAGCAGATAGTATGCGAACACATATATTTCAACTCATAGTAGATGCTATGTCTACCTGTATTTACTGACACTCAGTAGATACTATGCCTACACATATTCATCAAGTCACACTACTCTATAACTCAGAGTACCTGTAATCCTGGTTTTTCAAAAATGACTATCACGATTAACTCCAATTTAGCTTGTTGTTGTTGTTGTTGTTGTTGTTGTGGTCTTCAGTCCTGAGACTGGTTTGATGCAGCTCTCCATGCTGCTCTATCCTGTGCAAGCTTCTTCAACTCCCAGTACCTACTGCAGCCTACATCCTTCTGAATCTGCTTAGTGTATTCATCTCTTGGTCTCCCTCTACGATTTTTACCCTCCACACTGCCCTCCAATACTAAATTGGTGATCCCTCGATGTCTCAGATTATGTCCTACCTCCTTCTAGTCAAGTTGTGCCACAAACTCCTCTTCTCCCCAATTCTATTCAATACCTCCTCATTAGTTATGTGATCTACCCATCTAATCTTCAGCATTCTTCTGTAGCACCACATTTCGAAAGCTTCTACTCTCTTCTTGTCTAAGCTATTTATCGTCCACATTTCACTTCCATACATGGCTACACTCCGTACAAATACTTTCAGAAATGACTTCATGACATTTAAATCTATACTCGATGTTAACAATTTTTTTTTCTTCAGAAATGCTTTCCTTGCCATTGCCAGTCTACATTTTATATCCTCTCTACTTCAACTGTCATCATATTTTGCTCCCCAAATAGCAAAACTCCTTTACTACTTTAAGTGTCTCATTTCCTAATCTAATTCCCTGAGCATCACCTGACTTAATTCGACTACATTCCATTATCCTCGTTTTGCTTTTGTTGATGTTCATATCATACCCTCCTTTCAAGACACTGTCCATTCCGTTCAACTGCTCTTCCACGTCCTTTGCTGTCTCTGACAGAATTACAATGTCATCAGCGAACCTCAAAGTTTTTATTTCTTCTCCATGGATTTTAATACCTACTCCGAATTTTTCTTTTGTTTCCTTTATTGCTTCCTCAATATACAGATTGAATAACATCGGGGATAGGCTACAAGCCTGTCTCACTCCCTTCCCAATCACTGCTTCCCTTTCATACCCCTCGACTCTTATAACTGCCATCTGCTTTCTGTACAAATTGTAAATAGCCTTCAACACTCTGTATTTTACCCCTGCTTCCTTCAGAATTTGAAAGAGATTATTCCAATCAACATTGTCAAAAGCTTTCTCTTAGTCTACAAATGCTAGAAATGTATGTTTGCCTTTCCTTAATCTAGCTTCTAAGATAAGTCGTAGGGTCAGTATTGCCTCACGTGTTCCAACATTTCTACAGCACCCAAACTGATCTTCCCCGAGGTCGGCTTCTACTAGTTTTTCCATTCATCTGTAAAGAATTCGCGTTAGTATTTTGCAGCTGTGCCTTATTAAACTGATATTTCGGTAATTTTCACATCTGTCAACACCTGCTTTCTTTGGGATTGGGATTATTATATACTTCTTGAAGTCTGAGGGTATTTCGCCTGCCTCAAACATCTTGCTCACCAGATGGTAGAGTTTTTTCAGGACTGGCTCTCCCAAGGCTGTCAGTAGTTCTAATGGAATGTTGTCTACTCCCGGGCTCTGTCAAACTCTTCACGCAATATCGTATCTCCCATTTCACCCTCATCTACATCCTCTTCCATTTCCATAATATTGTCCTCAAGTACATCGCCCTTGTATAGACCCTCTATATACTCCTTCCACCTTTCTGCTTTCCCTTCATTGCTTAGAACTGGGTTTCCATCAAAGTTCTTGATATTCATGTTAGTGGTTCTCCTTTCTCCAAAGGTCTCTTTAATTTTCCTGTAGGCAGTATCTATGTTACCCCTAGTGAGATAAGCCTCTACATCCTTGCATTTGTCCTCTAACCATCCCTGCTTAGCCATTTTGCACTTCCTGTTGATCTCATTTTTGAGAGATTTGTATTCCTTTTTGCCTGCTTCATTTACTGCATTTTTATATTTTCTCCTTTCATCAATTAAATTCAATATTTCTTCTGTTACCCAAGGGTTTCTACCAGCCCTCGTCTTTTTACCTATTTGATCCGCTATCCTCTGCTGCCTTCACTATTTCATCCCACAAAGCTACCCATTCTTCTTCTACTGTATTTCTATCCCCCATTCCTGTCAATTGATCCCTTATGCTCTCCCTGAAACTCTCTACAACCTCTGGTTCTTTTAGTTTATCCAGGTCCCATCTCCTTAAATTCCAACTTTTTTGCAGTTTCTTCAGTTTTAATCTCCAGTTCATAACCAATAGATTGTGGTCAGAGTCCACATCTGCCCCTGGAAATGTCTTACAATTTAAAACCTGGTTCCTAAATCTCTGTCTTACCATTATATAATCTATCTGAAACCTTTTAGTATCTCCAGGGTTATTCCATGTATACAACCTTCTTTCATGATTCTTAAACCAAGTGTTAGCTATGATTAAGTTATGCTCTGCACAAAATTCTACCAGGCGGCTTCCTCTTTCATTTCTTAGCCCCAACCCATATTCCCCTACTAAGTTTCCTTCTCTCCCTTTTCCTACTCTTGAATTCCAGCGACACACGACTATTAAATTTTCATCACCCTTCACTACCTGAATAATTTCTTTTATCTCATCATACATTTCATCAATTTCCTCGTCATCTGCAGAGCTAGTTGGCATATAAACTTGTACTACTGTAGTAGGTGTGGGCTTCGTGTCTATCTTGGCCACAATAATGCGTTCACTATGCTGTTTGTAGTAGCTTACCCGCACTCCTATTTTGTTGTTCATTATTAAACCGACTCCTGCATTACCCCTATTTGATTTCGTATTTATAACCCTGTATTCACCTGACCAAAAGTCTTCTTCCTCCTTCCACCCAACTTCACTAATTCCCACTATATCTAACTTTAACCTATCCATTTTCATTTTTAAATTTTCTAACCTACCTGCCCGATTAAGTGATCTGACATTCCATGCTCCGATCCGTAGAATGCCAGTTTTCTTTCTCCTGATAACAACGTCCTCTTGAGTAGTCCCCGCACGGAGATCCGAATGGGGGACTATTTTACCTCCGGAATATTTTACCCAAGAGGACGCCATCATCATTGAATCATGCAGTAAAGCTGCATGCCCTCGGGAAAAATAACGGCTGTAGTTACCCCTTGCTTTCAGCCGTTCGCAGTACCAGAACAGCAAGGCCATTTTGGTTAGTGTTACAAGGCCAGATCAGTCAATCATCCACACTGTTGCCCCTGCAACTATTGAAAAGGCTGCTGCCCCTCTTCAGGAACCACACGTTTGTCTGGCCTCTCAACAGATACCCCTCCGTTGTGGTTGCACCTACGGTACGGCTATCTGTATCGTTGAGGCATGCAAGCCTCCCCACCAACGGCAAGGTCCATGGTTCATCGAGGGGGGGGGGGGGGGCAGTTTAGCTTATCACCGTTTATTATTATTATATCCTTTCTCCTGCTCCTGTCTCTCTATTTATTTATTTATTTTATGTTCCATAGATCCAGTTAGTGAGTCAATCACGAGGATATGGAACGTGTCAAATTTTACAGGTTTCAATTTGAACTTACTATAAATACAAGGGCAATTCAATGCCAAATTGTCCATAGTTTAAGTAAGACATACTATAAATACAGTGATAGATACAATGTCAGCTTGATAACATAACAACCATTTAACAGAAAAAGGAGTTTCAAATAAAGATTATAAATAAGAGCACAAAGTTAAATCAGATATTAGGCCTACAAGAGTAAATAGAGGTACAGCAAATCTGTTGTTGCAAAAAAGTGTGATAATGCTGAAATGCTCAATAAAATCAATTGAACTAGTTCTAGACACAATAAGTTTAGTGACGGTATACATTTTCTTTCAAATATCCGTCCACAGTATAAAAATATCTCTCTGTCAGGTAATCTTTGATTGTTTAAATTTTGGCAGTTCTGTATGAACACATTTGATATGTAGTGGGAGAGCATTGAACAGCTTAATGCTGGAGTAGAAAACTCCTCTTTGTACCAGAGTGAGACGTTTCATTTCGACATGTAGATTGTTTTTGTTTCTGGTGTTACAGCCATGGATTTACTGTTGTCTTGGTAGATAGAATAATTTTTCACACAAAGGTCAGCAAGGAAAAAATATACTGTGAGGCAGTTGTTAGGATACCTATATTTCGAAACAAGTGCCTGCAAGAGTGTCTTTGATGGACCCCACACATTATTCTGATTGGTTTTTTTTTTTTTTTTTTTTTTTGACGGTGATAACTTTTTTTGCAAGCGGTTGGTTCCCCCAGAATATGATAGCATATGACATCAATGAGTGGAAGTAGCCAAAGTAGGCAACCTTAATGGCATCAACTTCAGCCACTGAAGTAATTACCCATAATGCAAATGTTGCCAAGCCAAGTTTTTTACATAAATGAAGAATGTGAACTGACCAATTACATTTGCTGTCTATATAAGCACCCACCCCCCTATGAACCATGGACCTTGCCGTTGGTGGGAAGGCTTGCGTGCCTCAGCGATACAGATGGCCGTACCGTAGGTGCAACCACAACGGAGGGGTATCTGTTGAGAGGCCAGACAAACATGTGGTTCCTGAAGAGGGGCAGCAGCCTTTTCAGTAGTTGCAGGGGCAACAGTCTGGATGATTGACTGATCTGGCCTTGTAACATTAACCAAAACGGCCTTGCTGTGCTGGTACTGCGAACGGCTGAAAGCAAGGGGAAACTACAGCCGTAATTTTTCCCGAGGACATGCAGCTCTACTGTATGATTAAATGATGATGGCGTCCTCTTGGGTAAAATATTCCGGAGGTAAAATAGTCCCCCATTCGGATCTCCGGGCGGGGACTACTCAAGAGGACGTCATTATCAGGAGAAAGAAAACCGGCGTTCTACGGATCGGAGTGTGGAATGTCAGATCACTTAATCGGGCAGGTAGGTTAGAAAATTTGAAAAGGGAAATGGATAGGTTAAAGTTAGATATAGTGGGAATTAGTGAAGTTCGGTGGCAGGAGGAACAAGACTTTTGGTCAGGTGATTACAGGGTTATAAATACAAAATCAAATAGGGGTAATGCAGGAGTAGGTTTAATAATGAATAAAAAAATGGGAGTGCGGGTTAGCTACTACAAACAGCATAGTGAACGCATTATTGTGGCCAAGATAGACACAAAGCCCATGCCTACTACAGTAGTACAAGTTTATATGCCAACTAGCTCTGCAGATGATGAAGAAATTGATGAAATGTATGACGAGATAAAAGAAATTATTCAGGTAGTGAAGGGAGACGAAAATTTAATAGTCATGGGTGACTGGAATTCGTCACTATGAAAAGGGAGAGAAGGAAACATAGTAGGTGAATATGGATTGGGGGGAAGGAATGAAAGAGGAAGCCGCCTTGTAGAATTTTGCACAGAGCATAACTTAAGCATAGCTAACACTTGGTTCAAGAATCATAAAAGAAGGCTGTATACCTGGAAGAATCCTGGAGATACTAAAAGGTATCAGATAGATTATATAATGGTAAGACAGAGATTTAGGAACCAGGTTTTAAATTGTAAGACATTTCCAGGGGCAGATGTGGATTCTGACCACAATCTATTGGTTATGAACTGCAGATTGAAACTGAAGAAACTGCAAAAAGGTGGGAATTTAAGGAGATGGGACCTGGATAAACTGAAAGAACCAGAGGTTGTAGAGAGTTTCAGGGAGGGCATAAGGGAACAATTGACAGGAATAGGGGAAAGAAATACAGTAGTAGAAGAATGGGTATCTCTGAGGGATGAAGTGGTGAAGGCAGCAGACGATCAAGTAGGTAAAAAGACGAGGGCTAATAGAAATCCTTGGGTAACAGAAGAAATATTGAATTTAATTGATGAAAGGAGAAAATATAAAAATGCAGTAAATGAAGCAGGCAAAAAGGAATACAAACGCCTCAAAAATGAAATCGACAGGAAGTGCAAAATGGCTAAGCAGGGATGGCTAGAGGACAAGTGTAAGGATGTAGAGGCTTGTCTCACTAGGGGAAAGATAGATACTGCCTACAGGAAAATTAAAGAGACCTTTGGAGAGAAGAGAACCACTTGTATGAATATCAAGAGCTCAGATGGCAACCCAGTTCTAAGCAAAGAAGGGAAGGCAGAAAGGTGGAAGGAGTATATAGAGGGTTTATACAAGGGCGATGTACTTGAGGACAATATTATGGAAATGGAAGAGGATGTAGATGAAGATGAAATGGGAGATAAGATACTGCGTGAAGAGTTTGACAGAGCACTGAAAGACCTGAGTCGAAACAAGGCCCCGGGAGTAGACAACATTCCATTAGAATTACTGATGGCCTCGGGAGAGCCAGTCATGACAAAACTCTACCATCTGGTGAGCACGATGTATGAGACAGGCGAAATACCCTCAGACTTCAAGAAGAATGTAATAATTCCAATCCCAAAGAAAGCAGGTGTTGACAGATGTGAAAATTACCGAACTATCAGTTTAATAAGTCACAGCTGCAAAATACTAACGCGAATTCTTTACAGACGAATGGAAAAACTGGTAGAAGCCGACCTCGGGGAAGATCAGTTTGGATTCCGTAGAAATGTTGGAACACGTGAGGCAATACTGACCTTACGACTTATCTTGGAACAAAGATTAAGAAAAGGCAAACCTACGTTTCTAGCATTTGTAGACTTAGAGAAAGCTTTTGACAATGTTGACTGGAATACTCTGTTTCAAATTCTGAAGGTGGCAGGGGTAAAATACAGGGAGCGAAAGGCTATTTACAATTTGTACAGAAACCAGATGGCAGTTATAAGAGTCGAGGGGCATGAAAGGGAAGCAGTGGTTGGGAAAGGAGTGAGACAGGGTTGTAGCCTCTCCCCGATGTTATTCAATCTGTATATTGAGCAAGCAGTAAAGGAAACAAAAGAAAAATTCGGAGTAGGTATTAAAATTCATGGAGAAGAAGTAAAAACTTTGAGGTTCGCCGATGGCATTGTAATTCTGTCAGAGACAGCAAAGGACTTGGAAGAGCAGTTGAACGGAAT
This sequence comes from Schistocerca nitens, assembly GCF_023898315.1. NCBI lineage: Eukaryota > Metazoa > Arthropoda > Insecta > Orthoptera > Acrididae > Schistocerca > Schistocerca nitens. The sequence goes on from NC_064623.1 coordinate 226,625,938, forward strand.
GGACAGTGTCTTGAAAGGAGGATATAAGATGAACATCAACAAAAGCAAAACGAGGATAATGGAATGTAGTCATATTAAGTCGGGTGATGCTGAGGGAATTAGATTAGGAAATGAGACACTTAAAGTAGTAAAGAAGTTTTGCTATTTAGGGAGTAAAATAACCGATGATGGTCGAAGTAGAGAGGATATAAAATGTAGACTGGCAATGGCAAGGAAAGCGTTTCTCAAGAAGAGAAATTTGTTAACATCGAGTATAGATTTAGGTGTCAGGAAGTCGTTTCTGAAAGTATTTGTATGGAGTGTAGCCATGTACGGAAGTGGGACATGGACGATAACTAGTTTGGATAAGAAGAGAATAGAAGCTTTCGAAATGTGGTGCTACAGAAGAATGCTGAAGATAAGGTGGGTAGATCACATAACTAATGAGGAGGTTGGGGATTGGGGAGAAGAGAAGTTTGTGGCACAACTTGACTAGAAGAAGGGATCGGTTGGTAGGACATGTTTTGAGGCATCAAGGGATCACAAATTTAGCATTGGAGGGCTGCGTGGAGGGTAAAAATCGTAGAGGGAGACCAAGAGATGAATACACTAAGCAGATTCAGAAGGATGTAGGTTGCAGTAGGTACTGGGAGATTGAAGAAGCTTGCACAGGATAGAGTAGCATGGAGAGCTGCATCAAACCAGTCTCAGGACTGAAGACCACAACAACAACAACATAAGCACCCAGGACTCTCCCTGGAGGCACCACCTTATCGTAGCACTGTCCGTGCGGGTGGGAGAGTTTGCGTGTTCCTGTGATGCTGAGAGCTATACCGGTGGTAGCGTAGCTACTGGCAGGTTCAACCTAGCCGGTCAGGTCTCAGCAGAGGAGCCAGACGAAGTGTGCCTCACAACGACCTACCGTCCTTTCCTCCCTTTCACTTCCAGTCCCTTCCCTTTCCTTCTTCCCTTCTGTCAGTCTCTTCATCGGTGTAGGAGGCGGGTAATATGATAGGTAAACACTCACGGCTTCTGTACCGACGAAGCAAGGCACCTGTGATGTGCCTTAAGGGCGTATGTCAGGATACTTCCAGTGGCATATGGCCATTCACTGCATCCCCTGCCTCTTGCCAGTCGTATCGGCCCTACGATCCACTGCCAACCAGAGGCAGAGGACGAGAGAGTGGATCTGCATCTGCGCAACTGCTTGTCCACTTTAAATACCTTCACGCGCAGATGACTCCGGCAAAGTTTCAATGGACTACGAGCTTTGAAAGTCCTGCGGCAATGGAGTACTGATGGTGAGGCAAGGGTTTGGTGTACCTGAACCTTAGTTGGTGCCCTGCACGTTAGGCGGTCAGATGGTGATGGTCGTTCAGGTACTCGTGAGAGACGGGAGGACTGGTTTGGCAGCTCGTCAGACGACAAAGCAGCCCTATTTAGGATTGCTCTGCTTTCCCTAATCCAGGGAGGGGCCTAGAAAATGTGGCCTAAACATAGCCCGTCTCAACCCAGCACAAGTGGCAAACTGCGGTCACTTGTTCACTAACATATGCGGTCAAAAAATAATAAAATAAACAGTTACCTTAAATATCTAATGATTGGAGTCTGGAACGTCCGTACTTTACAGGATAACGACCATAATCAGTGCCCAGAGAGAAAGACAGGACTTATCGCAAGGGAATTGGCTAGATATAACATCGACATTACCGCCATAAGTGAAACACATCTTAGTGACTCTGGACAGTTATGTGAACCGCTCGGAGGTTATACCTACTACTGGAGTGGAAAATCATCCACTGAAAGGGCGGAAAGTGGGGTAGGCTTTGCCATACGCAATAAATTGGTATGTTCACTAACAGAACTCCCAAAAGGTATCAGTGACAGAATAATAACACTCAGACTTCACCTGGCATCCAAGAAATATCTTCAGTTGATCAATGTATACGCACCTACATTGCCATCTCTGGATGAAGAGAAGAACAAGTTCTACCAAGACCTCCGACATGTCCTTAGGGATATTCCTTCTGCAGATAAACTTCTGTTACTTGGTGATTTTAATGCTCATGTTGGGAATGATTTCAGTGCTTGGAATGGAGTTCTCGGTCGCCATGGGATTGGAAAATGCAACTCGAATGGTTTGGATCTTCTAACTCTATGTGCCGAGTTTGAACTCTGTCTGACAAATACATATTTTCGTCTGCCTGAAAAATATAAAACGACATGGATGCATCCGCGATCTAAACACTGGCACCTTCTGGATTATGTGATAGTACGGAAAAAAGATCTTGGTGACGTACTGGTCACACGTGCAATGAGAGGCGCTCAGGGATGGACAGACCATCGACTCGTGAGGTCCAAATTAAAGATAACTTTGAAGGCACCACGCCGAGCGTCACACAAAATACCAACAAAATTGTCCTGTAAAATCTTGGCCAATGATCAGACCATGAGAGCAAACCTGGACGAAAAATTTGGTGTCGATGGCCTTTTGATATCTGAATCTGCCCCTGTAGATGAACAGTGGAGTGCATACGCTAGCAGACTGCGTGGCTGTGCTTCAGAAGTCTAGAGAAAGCCTCAGAAGAAGCACCAGGACTGGTTTGACGACTCAGATCCAGAGATCAGAAAGCTAATTAATGATTTCAGAACCTCTCTTTGCACCCCTGATGATAACAAGCGTAGAGCAGCGCATTACAATCTGAAAGTGAAGGTACGTGCTCTCAAAGACAGTAGGTGGGCAAATAAAGCAAATAAAATACAGTTATATGCCGACACACACCAAACGGGCAGATTCTTTGAGTCCCTGAAAACTATCTGTGGTCCAAGAGTTGGGAAGATAGCACCAGTCTATAACAAAGATAAAAGTTGTCGGCTGACGCAACAGAGTGACATCTTGTCTCGGTGGGCAGAACATTTTAATGACGTTCTTAATCCCGACCATCAGACAACCGATATTCCATACATAGAAGCACTTGAAGACCTGCCAGTTGAGGAACAACTTGCGGATGCCCCTTCCTACGATGAATTCATTTCAGCACTGGCTAAGCTGAAAAATGACAAAACAGCAGGATTAGATAGCTTCCATCAGAGCTATATAAATATGGGGGGGCCAAACATCAAGAAACCATTGTTTGCTCTGATCTTAAGGATTTGGGAGTATGAAATGATTCCACAAGACTGGAAAGATGCTTGTATTTCCAAGATCTATAAAGGCAAGGGTGACATATCAGACTGCAGCTCCCACAGGGGCATTTCTCTTCTCTCAGCAGCGGGAAAAGTCCTTGTCCACATAATTAACACCCGGTTAACACACTTTGCAGAAAAACTGCTACCAGAGACCCAGTGTGGATTTCGCCCAAACAGAGGCACAGTGGATGCCATATTTGTTATCAAACAAATGCAAGAGAAAAGCTTAGAGCAACATCGGCCTTTGTTCATGTACTTTGTAGACCTGGAAAAAGCTTTTGATCGTGTCCCACGGGAAGCTCTCTGGATCATACTAAAGAAAACTGGGTGCCCTGACAAAATTGTCAGTTTGATTCGGCAGTTTCATGAAAACATGATGGCAAAAATCCGCCATGAGGACAAGCTCTCAGAACAGTTTCCCGTGACGTGTGGTGTAAAACGGCTGTGTTCTGGCTCCCACACTCTTCTCACTTTACTTCGCAATTGTTATGAGAGACGCGACCAAAGCCTGTAGTAATCAAATTAGTCTCGACACAAGGACAGACAAAAGTGTCTTCAACATCTGTCGCCTCAGAACAAAAAGTCGCGTAACCAAACTATCCATCTTAGAGATTCTCTACGCGGATGATGTATGCATGATGGCTAATTCTTGCGAAACTCTTCAGACTTACATAAATCTGCTAAATGCCTCCTGCAGAAGATTTGGCTTAGCCATTAGCATCACTAAGACGCAAGTTCTCAAACAGCCACTTAGAGGTCTTAATGGAGATGACTCCAGTATTGAGATAAATAACAAACCCTTGCAAAATGTGTCAAATTTCAAATACCTGGGAAGCCAAATTAGAAGTGACAACAGCCTGACAACGGAAATCGCAGCGCGTATAGCCAGCGCAGCCTCAGCCTTCGGTAAGCTTACTGACCGAGTATGGAAATCACATGATCTCAAACTACAAACAAAAATTGCAGTCTACAAAGCAGTAGTATTATCCACCTTACTCTATGCCTCGGAAACCTGATGCTGTTACAAAGCTGACATTAAGAAGCTAGATAAATTTCATCTTCGATGTCTGAGATCAATTCTGCGCATCAAATGGGAAGACCGTGTCCCAAACACGGAGATTTTGCGCCGCATGAAACTGGCTGGTATTGAAGCTTTAATAATGAAACATCAACTGAGATGGAGTGGTCACATAGTACGCATGGATGACAGTAGGCTACCTAAAGCGGTGTTCTACTCGCAGCTCTCGTGCGGGAAGAGGAGGAAAGGTGGTCAACACCTGCGATATAAAGACACCATTAAACGCCACCTTGCAGCCTGTGGCATTCCGAGCAACCGTTGGGAGGAGCTAGCATTGCGCCGATCGGAGTGGCGATCAACTGTACATAAGAGCATCGAACAATTCGAGCAAAAGCGTCTAATGAACCTGGATGCTAAAAGAGAGCTCCGAAAATCTCAGCTCAAGCCTGTCTACACATATACTTACAACTCTGCTGGTCAACTTCACTGTGCTTCATGCAACAGGATATTCAAAGCGAAATTCGGATTCGCGAGCCACATCCGAGCCTACCACAACAAGGACAGAGAAGACTGACGGAGTCGCTGTCGCCGGACACGGCGAGGAGGACAAAAATATAAAAAAGCACCCAGGAATTTTGTATCTTCAACTTTCTGTATTGGTTTATCTCTACATTTTATGTTAATTTCATCGAGATTACTTTGTGATTTATGGAACCTCATATAATGAGTTTTATTTACATTGAGTGAGAGACCATTTGAGGAGAACCAATTTAAGATGTCATTAAGAACAGTATTTGTAGTTTGTTCAAGATTGTGATCTATCAAACTGTCATTTAGAATTGTGGTATCATCAGTGAACAGGGTAAATTTGCTGTCTGTCTCAGAACAATGAGGAAGATCATTAATGAAGATTGGAATAGCAGTGGGCACAAAACGGAGCCTTGAGGTACACCACACGTTATCGTGCCCCACTCAGAAGAGGCAGGTTCTCCAGAAGAGCCATTTAGCAGTACAGTCTGCTTCTGATCCTTTAGATATTATTGTAGCCACAAGCCAACAGTACCACCTAAACCATAGTATTCTGCCTTTTTCAAAAGAATTTAGTGGTTTACACAGTCAAAAGCTTTCGTAAGATCACTAAAAATACCCACTGGAGACTTTTTTTGTTAATGGCTTCCAAAACTTGGTTGCTGAAAGAGAATATTGCCTGGTCAGTACAAAGACCATCATGAAAACCAAACTGATTTTTGCTTAAAATAGTGTGGAAGTTGAGATGATCTACAATCCTCCTGTGCATGAGTTTTTCAAGAATTTACAAGAAGGTAGTTAATAGTGATATTGAGCGATAGTTTGTTACATTGTTATTTATCACCTTTTTTAAAGAGAGGAATAACTACAGCCAATTTTAGTCAGTCAGGGACAATCCTTTCTTGTAGGGGTGTATTGTATATGTTGCATAAGACGGGACTAACAAATTTATAACAGTGTTTCAGTATTTTACTAGAAATATTGTCCACACCAGCAGAATTTTTATTTTTTAAGGGTCTAATTACTCTTATGACTTCGCTTACCGTAACTTGAGGTATATATAACTGTGGGATATCTGTTGCTAATAGCTTTCTGTAGGAGGGACAATGATTCTTCCATAGGACCATTACAGCCTGTCTTCTCTGCTGCTCTCAAAAGTGGTTATCAAATATTTCTGTAACCAACTCAGGTTTCTTTGTGATACTGTCCCCTGTTTTAATCTCTACCTGAGACATGTTCCCTGTTTTCTTACCAGTTTCCCTCTTTAATTACATTCCATATAGTTTTAATTTTATTTTCTGAGCTTTCAATTTCTGATTTTATGCACATACTTTTATATTTATTTATAACCTTCTTGAGAATGTTACAGTAAAGTTTGTAGTGCTGTCATTTCTTTGGACCATTACAAGTCCTGAGAGAACTGTATAACATCCTCTTTGTTCTACAAGATGTTATTATCCCTGTAGTGAACCAAGACTTCTTGGCATTGCCTATATGACTATTTCTAACTACTCTTTTTGGGAAAGATGGACTCAAATAAAGACATGAATTCATTTAAAAATGAATTGTACTTTTTGGTTACATCTGTTTCCCTATAAACTGGGCTCCAAGACGCATGAGTTGATTGTTACCCTTCTTTCTTTATATACATGTATGTATACATAAGAAGTGATGAAGGAAAAAAAAAATGGAACGATGCAGAACAGTTACATATAAAACCATATAATGTGTGAATCTACCCAGATGTACATATATCCTTATTCCCCTACATCCCTTGGCAGTTCTGACATCATTTCTGGTTTCTAATTCGTAATTCTCCTGTTTGTGTTTAAGTGTATCTTTGTGTGTACGTAGATGAACATGGAAAGAAAAGAAAGGTAAGTACTCAGATGAGAAGTAAGAAAGGAAAAAGTAGAACAGGTTGCTAAGATCAAAGAAGTGAAAGAAGATAGCCCCAATGACAGGAAAACCCTTCCCACCCCCCTTCCCCAGGATCCCTACTTCACCAGTACTTGAGTTAGAAGCCGGAGGAGGTATTATGTTAAATGTCTCCTACAGAACGGACATTCTCACCTTCACCTTACTATAGCATATTAGTTGTTTAGTTAACCAGATTACTATCCTTTGCACACATACAATACTCTAATCAGTTTTTGTCATCTCAATATCACTCTGTTTAATTAGTACCCTCATATTATACTTTCCATGAATATAATATTCTATTTGTTTCATTTCATTTCTAGAGATCACTGTTTATCTCTGATCCTCTTTAATCAGTATATCTTTTAGTCATATTCCGGTTTCATATATACTAAACCTATAGGATAGCTTAAGAATTCAAGAATAGATTACAGAATAGTTCAAGATTTGAAGGGAATTTGGTACAGGAAAAATAGTACAGAAGAAATACCGAAAACAACTAGGAATCCGACAGTTGTCACTCCACCCATTAACACAGAATGTTAACGTCCCTGGAAGACAAATGTGACTCTGTCCAGATCCCAAGAATCTGACATTAACCTCACTTGAGCAAATGCAGACCAGTAATTCACATTAAATTTTGTGTGAAGGTCTCCCCACAGCAAAACAATTACCACTTTACTAGGAAACACAACATTAAGTAAAGTTATTTTCTATTTTGTCACAGACAAGTTCGAATTCTTCGCACAAGTCATCCATAACCTTGCTAGCATCATTAAGTTCGGAAAAAGCAACCACTGAAATGTTTCCAGAGATTATACTCTCAGTAACTTCTCGATCTTTAATTAGTTCAAATGGTTCCGCCAAACTACTTACATTTATAATGTCAAAGTTGGCTATTTTTCCTTTAAAACTTCATCCTATATTAACTACTCACAAACTAACAATGCATGTAGTAACACCTGGGATTTTCGATTGAATAATCGACATTACTTCCTTACGTTGATCTCTTTCAAAGTATTCATTTCCTGTCTTACGGAATTAAATTTAACATTACATACATTTTCACAAAATTTTAATTTTTCACTAAATTCAGATTCTACATTATTATATTTATCTTCAATATCAATTCTAGTTTTTTAGCTAAATTCTGAAATTGCTCATCCTGTCTCTGGTTAAATTCAGTAAATAGTTGATTAACATGAATATTCAAAGTACTAGAGTCAAATTCAGTTTTTAATAAAACTATATTTGCTGCTTGAGTGTTCAAGGTTTCACTTTCATTACTCAGAATTTCACTCTGAGCATCTAATCTTTCACCTAGAGTGGCCGAATCAGCCTTCTCGTCATCCAACTTAGCACTTTGGTCATCTACTCTAGCACTTAGTTCTTGTCTTAAAGTGACTGAATTTGCAATCAGTGCATATAATTTTTCATTTAAAGTTGCAATTTGGGCATTTTGAGCTTTGATTAAATTCACTACTTCAGACCAATCTGACATTTCCCTAGTCACTTTAATGGCCATGGCTGGTTCTGAAGTTTGTTTCTGTTCTTGATCCGTAATTTTATTGATCTTAGACCTAATAATCATCTAGAAGAAAATTCACCACTGAGTACAGTATCTACATTAACAGTTTATCATTCAACCATCGCCTCAACTTTACCAAATAATTATTGGTTTTTGCTCACCTGTCGTAGAATCTAGCTGCGTTGGTGAGCGGATGTGTAATCAGGGCCAGGAGACGGCAGTGGCACCAGCGGCGTCGAATGTCGGTTTCAGTGTCATCGTCGGCGAGTGGACAAGGAGTCAGCACTGGTGAGCAGCAACTGGCGCAGTCGGCATCGGCGTTGGCGCAATGTACGTGCGTGAAAACTGCTTACTCTCTACACCCAATCTTCTTAGTCGAAAAGTTGGCGTCTTCTCTTCTGTCACTTTGATTGCCACAATCTAATGTTTTTCGTGACAGAAAATAATATATTCTTATTTCTGTTATCTATTGATCACATATATGAACTTTAGTGTCAATGTACTCGTTGATTAATGATGTACTAGAACTACTATGCAGAGCAAAATTCTCTTTTTAGAGATATAAATGTCTTCGTCGTCTCACTCGTATCTCGAGGTTTAGAAATATTTAAGTACATTGAGGCATAATAGTTGGTTCGAAAACCATATGAAAAAATGAACATGCATCTTGACTTCTTCAAGTCCAAGAAATGAAGTGAGTTAAAAGTATATAGTCAATTGTTTCCTTATCTTTTCTACAATAATCACTTTCACTAACACATCAAAGAATATTCCATAATTATTCCTTGAGTTTTCATCATGCCTTCTGTGGCGATGGCGGCAAACACTTGTCACCGTCAGTGACTCGCCCCCTTACAGTTTTCTAATAACAAACTTCCGACGTGCACATAGAAACAGGTGGATCGGTAGAAATGTTCTCACTCTCCCACACTCGTACCTAAAATATCGGGTGTTTGAGACGGTGGAAGGCTGAGTGTTTCTAGAATTTACACCGAAATTCTTGAGGCACTACAAGTTATTGTGTGACCCTTGCACACAAGAGATTTTGAGTTTGATTCTTGTCATGTGCTTTGAATTTTTTTATGTTTTTAATCTATATTGAAATGACTGACCATTATTTTCCAATTGCTGTCATTTCTCCTTCCTATCATTCCTTTTCCAATTGGAACCTCTGTGAATGTGATTTTAATAATAATTATTTACTGATTTCAATTTATTTCTTTCTCTCTTATCATATTCTATTTCCGTTCATGTTACTGCATCCATTATGTTTATTCCTCATTTTGCTGAATCTTCTTTTATGTAGGCTATGATCCCTTCTTTTGTTTTAATCTTTATCTGCATTACTTTGTACACAGTACAGTAAGAAGTTATGTTTTAAATGTTTATGTGACAATTTTCATTAAAAATAATGGACATCTACTAATGAGAAAAACATTTTTGACACCACTGCACAGTCCATACAATAGATTCGTCTTTTGTTTTTAACCAATAAATCAGTAGTTTTAAATGTGTAAATGCTATGACAGATAAATAAAAATAATGAAATTTACATGCAGAAAGATTCCAAGTGGAAAACGAATGATAGGAAGAAGAAATGAGAGCAACTGACAGTTAACATGCTGATTAAAATGATGTGACAATGGAATAGAAACAAAAAACTGCATTTAAACCAATTAACTGAATAAAAATAATGCTTACAGAATTTTCGATAAGATTTAAATATAAGAGATTTCAATGCAGCTGACAAGATTTGAACCCACAACCTTTTTCATGTGACATCCTCACGATAATCACTACACTATGAAAATACTTTGATTAACATAACTATTTTTAAAGCCATAGAACATCACGCCAAATTCCAAAATATTTTTTCATCCATTTCTCGCAAACAAGAGACCACCAGGTTGAATGACTGCAGGTTGTGATACTTTGGACCTCAACCTACATCACCGTTTCAAGAAGTCGAACCCTCTCCTCATTAGAAGCCTTTGCCGAGGCACAATTATACAAGACACGTGGAGTGCCTGAATAATAGAATCGTCGTATTACAGAGGAACGTGACTCACCTCCCCGTCATCATTACTCCCTGTGTGCCCCTCATTGTCCTCATTCTCTGTTTTGACAATATTGAATGTACTGGATGTAAGATGGTCTTCTGAAGATAGACATTCCTGAAACAGTTGAAAGAAAATAACCTTTAAGGTGAGGCATGGAGAGCAACAAAATTTCAAGCAAAATCACAGAGAAATTATCAATCCACTTCCCTGGACTTCCATGTCTAACAAATGTCTTTGAATGAAATGATTAGCGTTATGAAGGTGGCACTATACAGGCATTATGTAGCAAATTTATACTGTACTGTCAACTAATCTTCAGGGATGTAGTTCAGATGTGTCAGAGTCCTGTGTACTTGGAGAAAATCCAGGCTGTAAAATATATAATTATTGCAACACAATCATAAATGCCCTATTAATGTATTAGGCTAGTGTAATAATAAAGGTAACTTAAGTAAATGTAACTCATGCAAAACAGTAATCCAACAAAGGAATATCACCTTTAAAGATGTTGCATTTAAATGCACCGTACCTCAGAAACAAACTCTACATATTGCAAATATTCATAAAGGAACAGTAACCACAATTTTTAGTATTAACTCAGATGAAAGTCCAGGGAAATAATATATTACCAATTAGAAGGCTACTTATTAGCAAACAGTTCTTGCAGCCAACGCCATGAAAGCAATGGTGTGACAGTTTATGCCAGAAAACATGTAGCAGTTTAAAAAAAATCCCCTTCTTTAACACAACGCCACAGAAGCAGGATTCAAAATGAGTGTTGTGCTCCACAGTGATGACAATAAGTTAATGAAGCATGAAGTGTCCGAGGCATATCACCCACCAAATGATGACATCATGTGGTTTATGGATACATTTACCAGGGTAGTTGGTCTGACTGGCCTTAATAATTTTACTATATTTCATGATTTTAATACGGATGCAAGTTCACCTTTTAAATATAGTAAGCTCAGACACACAACTGTAGTTTACATTATCTCTAACATTTTTGCTGATTGTAGCATAATCTATTTTAGTGTTTGTGTTCATGTAGTGTCTGAGCTTACTATATTTAAAAGGTTGTGAACTTACACCTGTATCAAAATCATCAAATTTAGTAAAATTATTAAGGCCAGTCAGACCAACTACACTGGTAAATGTATCAATAAACCACATGATGTCATTATTTGGTGGGTGATATGCCTCAGACACTTTATGCTTCACTAACTTAGATTTTCATTTTTCTGGTCACTTTTGTCAGGTGATAGAGCATCTCAATTCAGCTGTACCATAATTAACGAAAGTTGTAATGCAAAATAGAATGCTCAAACATTATCCTTAAATACAAACTAGCAGAGAAGAAATGTAATTCTTTATACAAGGTGAAAAGGTCTGATGACAAATGGAATGAGTTCTACTCACCTTTGTTAAAGCACGGTTCTGCTGCTGCCCTGTTAGAAACATAGTAGGTAGTTAAACATTGCCAAATTTGAAGTAATTCTCGACAAACTCCTACCACGTCAGATTAGGCACATGCAGAGTGTACATGACCTACACTGGTTTATAAAGCTACTACTCTGTAGGTTTTAAAGAAAAATACAAGAAGTCTATCATTTTAATGGATCCATGCAATGAAACTGGAAGTAATAAATAAATTACTGTCAGTCCAGAAAATCCAGCACCTAATGTTGCTGTCAGTGGTTTGACACCAATTCACATGGATGTCAACATAATGCCAGGTCACAGCATATGGTGGTTATTCACACCACGCCACATTGCTCAGACACAAAGGATAAATGGATACAGCAGTGGAAGAGACAGCCATGGTGTGCTGACAGATTTATTTGGTGTGCGTGGATGACGATGAAGAGTACAGCTATGAGGAAACGTGCTGTGGATCACTGGTCCCCCCCACCCTCACCCCCTTGGTGCTTCAGAAGGCCTCTCACAGCCAATGTCAGTGTCAGTCACAAGATTTTTCAGAACTGAAGGTTTTTTTTTCCTCCTCACTGGAAGATTCCAACTTCCTTTGGTCGGACAGGAAGTGCAAGAAGTCAAAATACATGCACCGAGCTGACTGCCTTCCATTTTAAGCAGAAGTTTTTCATACATTTCAATACAAATATCTTAAGATTTTTTTTTTTAGTATCAACATGTAACCAACTATGACTTTTATTAGTATATTATATTGGTATACTTTTAATGAAGAAGGAAATAAATTTATATATTTTGATATTACAAATTTTCATTTCAGAGTATCAACTGAGTACACAATTAGCACTTTTGGTTGAAAATTTAAATATGTTGTTTCATCTTGAATTTATTGAAATTTGTATTCTCGTTCACCAAAACTGCAGCACCTGTTCAATACTCCTTTATTAGTACAACTGGCTTTGAAACACTAGTGTTGCATCATCAGGTACAACTGAATAGAAAGAAAAACAGATTGTAGGAAAAATTAAAACTTTTTCACAAGAGTTCCAGTGAAACAAATGTGTAACTGCAATGATGGTTAGATATGCAATACCCAAAATAGACAGTCCTCATGAGAATCCGATAGGCAGTACACAGAATACTCACATTCAAATCATTACCAGCAAAACCTAGAGATTATTTAACATCTCCATCACCATCATGTTGTATTAAAACCTCTTTGAAAGGAACAGTAGTCAAAATAAGAATGACATACCAAAAATAGACGGCCGTGGTAAAAGCCTCAATTTCTACAGAGGAACATTGACAACAATAAAATAAAAATGTATCAACCAGATCAACGACTGGACAAAACTCGAGAAAATCTATTGTATCGTGCTTACCCAGAGGGCAATATCATGTGGGCCTTTGAAATGTACAGTACAAAACAGTTCTAAAATCATATAAATTGTAATTAAATACTGAAACCCATAATGAAAATAAGATGGGAGGAAGACAAAATGAGTGGCTAGAGAAACAAATAGAATGATAAAAGACCTGAGTCTGATGCACCCAACACATCACAAAAAGAGCCAGCATGGGCTATGATATGTCGGGCACATACCCTCTCATTTGTTTCCCCTTGTGACTCGTTTTGTCTTCCACCATCTTATTTTCATCACGGGTTCCGGTATTTCACTGCAGTTTATATGATTTTAGAACTTTTGTAGTACCGTGCACTTCAAGGCCCTGCGTGAGGATACGGTTATTGTCATCTGGGTAAGGATGATACAATAGATTGTCTTTAGTTTTATCTGGTCCTTGATCCGGTTGATACATTTTATTTTATGTTTCTCTGTGTTCCTTTTTAGAACTGACACATTTACCACAGCCATCTCCTTCATTCTGCCACCCTTATTTCTACTACAGTTCCTTTCAGGACATTTTAATGCAACATGACAGAGTGATGGGGGTGTCAATCTCTATGTTTCAATGTTAACGACTTGAATTTAAGTATTCTGCTAATTGCCTAATCAATTCTCCTGAGGGTTATTGCCCATTTTGAGTATTTTGTCTCTAATCATCATTGAAGTTACATATTTATTTCACTGGACCTCTTGTCAAAAGGTTTTCAAGTTTTCCTCCAATCTGTTATTTTCTATTCAGATATACCTGATAATGCAACTTAATTGCTGCAAAACTGGTTGTACAAATGAAGGATTATTCAACAGCTGCTGCAGTTGTGTTTAAAAATAATGCATTCTTACAGATGTGGTTGCCCACAATACAAAGTGTGTTGCTATTCAAATTTGACTAACTTACATTCCATAATAATAAGTAATGGGTGATGGGTACTTCACTGTTTTAATGCACTGTTTCGTATTGTTTAAAAACAGGTCAGTTGTTATGAAACAGAGCTTGTATAATTTTATTTAATGTATACTTGTAATAGCTGTATACAGGAGAGCAATTAACAAGCCATGATAGAAGTATGAATTTATATAAGTATGGAACAGTCTCTAAATTGTATGAAAAAGAGCAGTACATTTGTGCCAGAGAGACACATTTTGTAAGAGAACTTCATGTCAACATATTTTAGAAAAATTCTGAGTAATATGCCACATGTAGTCTGTTAAATATTGCTTAAGCATAATAAATCTAATTGTAAGAATAAATTCTAATAAAACTAGAAGTAGACTGACTGGTGAATTATTATAAAGATGATCGCTGTTAGGGCCATGTAATTTATTATCTCTTGCCTCATCTTTCATTGGTGCCTTATTTGTGTTGGGTCAGACTGTTTTAGATGGGGTCAGTGTTTGTTTGGCTCATAATGTATTGTTCACGTTTCGGTGATTTGACGGTTTACTGTAATAAAAGCTTGAAAGTAAGTAAATACTTTTATTCAGTTGTTTACTTATGCACCAAGATCTCAGGACAAACTCATCCCCTGAATAAGATAAGTATAATTTGAATTGATAATGTGCCACTCTGAAAATAATAGTAGGCTTCAGAAGGGTTAGAAATACAGAAAAGAACAAAATTGTTTAAATTCTACTCCTGACTTTTGAATGCACACAAAATGTCCAAATAAATAATAGTAATTTACATATGAAACTGGCTCCATATTTAGTGGAATGCAAGCAAAGTTAATTTCTAACAGGAAGAAACTAGAAAGGTGCAGAAACGTCTGAAGATAGTGACTGAATTTAAAGTAGCAGGAATACTGTTAACACCTTAACTGCCAATCCCATCCACTGATGTGACACATATATAGGAAATCGTGTATATTGATGGGCCCTATGAGTCTTAGATTTCACTGATTCCTCATGCACCTAGTGAATGTATGCATTCATCGAAATACAGTAAAAAATAAGAAGATGCCTCTGTTTAAACTCATAATGGTATGGTGGGCAAAACTGCCAACAGGCAAAGTCTGATGACACTCGCAGACCTAGTTCAACTGGGTGTCAACTGGACAGGCTATCTACAGGAAAACATTTCCTGAAAAAAAATGTTACCACCATGATGTAAAACATGAATCCAGAGAATATGCAAAGTATGCTTAGCCAGATAAAAGTAACATGAAATGTTGTAACTGAAGACACAACATACCAGTGCAAAAAGTACAAATCACAATGCACAAAGAACCATGTCTGAGAATGTATCATAAAATTTACTATGTAAAAATAAAGTGTGAAAATTTATAATTAGGGTTTTAGCATGTTACTTTTTAGTCAGTGAAAGTAAAATAATAGATTATGAGAACTAGAACAGTTACCACCCAACCCTCTGCTTCAGTAAATTTTTGCTAAACATTCCTTAAAAATACAAGGGAAAAAAAATTAAACATTACAGAAGCTGGAGACAGGTAATACAAGTGAAGTAGTTTTAGCTTTAACAAAAGGTCAGCATCAAAGTAAAGTGTTGGTTACTTTCCTTAATAAGAAATATTGAAAACTGATAGAAATGGCTTGCATTCTAAAAAGCCACAAGGTTTACATGACCACAGTCAAAGTGTTAACTGTACCATCAGAAGCAAGAAGATTAAATTATGAACAATGAAATACACATTTTCCTCATAACTATACGAATCTGTGGCTCTGGCCAGTTATATGAAAAGAAAATATTTTACTCACATTAAACGTGCAGTGACTAATAAATAACCACCATTTTTGCTTCATGGCTTTTTAAAATAAATGCTGAACATCTGATCATTTTGACATTAAGAAGTGAAGAAGTAGTCATCCTGGAAGTTGGTTTGAAAAATAGTTTGCTTTAGTGTGCATTGTCCTGTTGCCTCTCTTATCCCTGCTACTTCTTTAGGTTTCAGAATTGGTTTACCCAGTTTAACATGGATTTCACACAAAAGTGCAACTTGACTTTTCTTCAATGACAAATCACTGCCAAACGCAGAAAATATGATAAATGACAGAAAGAAATCCCAGACTTGAATTTCAGAGGCTACCACTTACCCACTGCCCCAACTCTTACCACCAAGCATAATATAGTTCATTACAACTTAGGTTTAAAGTCCAGAGACTGTTTTGATGCAACTCTACATGCTAATCTCTCTTTACAAATTTTACAAATTCTCCACACACACACACACACACACACACACACACACACACACACACACACTCACTCACTCACTCACTCTCCCCCCCCCCCCCCCCCCCTCTGTTACCCAACTAACAATTCCTTGATACTTCAGTATGTGTTCTCTCAAACCACCTCTTCTTTTAGCCAAGGTGAGCCATAAATTTATTTTTCCCCAGTTTAGTATTTCCTGATCAGTTACTTGATGTACTACTCTAATTTTCATCATTCTTCTGTAACACCACAATTCCAAAGCTTCTCTCCTTATCTGAACTGCTTATCATCCCTGTTTCACTTCCATAGAAGAATACACTTCAGACAAATACTTTTGAAAAAGACTTCCTAGCACTTAAATTTGTACCAGTTTTAACAAATTATTCTTTCAGAAAAATTTTCCAGTTACTTCACAGTCTGCATTTTATATCCCCTCTACATCAACCATAAACAGTTACATTGCTGCCCAAACAGTGAAACTCACTGACTACTTTTAGTGTCCTGATTCCTTATCTAATTCCTTCAGCATGTCCTGATTTACTCCGTCTGTCAGAAATGTTCCTGGACAGATTTCTTTATCTGCGTTTGCATTACTAAAAAGGAACAAATGTTGTTTTTATGTTACCTGATATGTGTGCATCCTCGAAACGACCTCGGCCAGGTTTCCATGTTATCTCACTAGGTGGCAGGGTTGTGCTTAGCAACACACTGTTTGGGTTCTCGGCACATTAGTTACCGTGACACAAAGGATGTGATTGTGAGCAAAGACTGAACATTAAGTTCTGCATTAAGCTCAGAAAAACTCATAGCGAATGTGTACAATGATTAAGCAAGCATATGCAGGCAAAGCACTTTCAACAAGTGTTTTTGAGTGGCACAAAAGTTTCGCAAAGGCAGAGATTTCGCACAAGACGATCCGAGAGCTGGTGATCCACCTACAGCACGCACCGATGCAAACGTGGAGTGTGTAAGGTAGTTATTGCAAGTAGATTGTCACGTAACTGTGCATGCGATATCAGAAGAATTTAAATTGAATTGTGATGTGTGTGTCATAATATTTTATCCACAGATTTAGGAAAATACGACACTCGTCCCTCACTCACTGACAGACAAACAGAAACAGGAAAGATGAAGCATTTCTGCTGAAGTACTGGGCAGAGCCAGACATGAGCCCACATTTTTGTCAAAGATTATAGCTGGGGCTGAAAGTCGGTGACCAGTATGACCCTCACACAAAGCGTCAGAGTGCCGAATGGAAGAGTACCGCATCACCAGCCTCAAAAAAAGTCAAATGGCAACCTTCGAGAACAAAGACAATGTCTATCATATTCTTTGATAGTAAAGGATTAGTTCACCACGAGTACGTTTCTCCAGGTCAAACAGTGAACCAAACCTTTTACGTCTAAGTCTCAAAACGTTTGCGACAAGCAATTCAATGTCACTACCCCAATTGGTGGCATTCTCAGGACTGATTCTTACTGCATGACAATGCGAGGCCCTACGCTGCTTTATCTCTCACCGAATATCTGGCTAAACATTCTGTTGTCGCCATCCCACACCCACCGTATTCATCCGATCTCTCACCTTCCAATTTTTTCTCGTTCGGTGAGTGAACGGGCAACTCAAAGGAAAGCTCCATACAGACATTCAGCAGGCTGTGGCAAATGAACTTGCAAGCAGCACAGTTGAAAATTTCCCTGCTCGCTTCCGAGACTTCGAGAAACACTGTATAGAGAGCCAAGGAGACTATGTCAATAAACCTAGGATCGTTAATTGGTAAGTGCAATTTTCTATTTAAAAAAAAAAACCTGTCCTGAAACTTTCGTGACAAAGGGAGTAGTTTCCCTATGTTGCATTTCCCTCGTTTTAGCTTTGTCGATGTCCATCTTTGCTATATCCTGCACCTACATCTACCAGCACTACAGAGATGACTGGTCGTTGCAGCACCATAGGCCCCCACCAGCCTCACAACCACATACCAACACAGCAGATAATCAAAACACATGATCCATTTATGAGTTAGCCTCTAACAGACTCTGTGGCAAGGAGTGGTACCCACATCAGCGCCAATGGAACTTAAGTTGTCATAGGCAACATTGCTTTCACAACACTATACTGCACCTGCCAATCCCACGTCCAGCACACCGCATAGGTAACTTAAGCGAATGCTCGGCAGCAGGTATGCAGTTCTACCCACAGAGCTACAACAGGGTCTACTCCTCACAACATCCAGAGTTCCAACCCCAGCACCAATCGCAAAGGATTGACACAGCCGCACTGCTGACGAGCTTCTGGCAGTCGCAACCGGAGCCTTTGCCCCCACCGACCGTGCCCTATGCTGTGCTCCTGGGGTGGTATATCCTGGCTGGACTTCAGACTTTGTGCCAGTGTCAAGCATTTGCCTTAAGAGACAGACATTTATTCTGAACTTTGTATAATTCCTGTGTTGTGCTGTTTGTGTGGTGTCACCGCCAGACACCACACTTGCTAGGTGGTAGCCTTTAAATCGGCCGCGGTCCGTTAGTATACGTCGGACCCGCGTGTCGCCACTATCAGTGATTGCAGACCGAGCGCCGCCACACGGCAGGTCTAGAGAGACTCCCTAGCACTCACCCCAGATTTACAGCCGACTTTGCTAGTGATGGTTCACTGACAAATTACGCTCTCTTTTGCCGAGACGATAGTTAGCATAGCCTTCAGCTAAGTCATTGCCTACGACCTAGCAAGGCGCCATATTCAGTTACTATTATGAGCAGATAATATTGTGAATCATATACCGTCAAGAGCGACGATCATCATAAATGGATTAAAGTTAAGTATCAACTGGCTATGTCCAATTTCTGAATTCTAATTCCTTGTCATGTTCCAGACCTCACGTCACTATAGTCCTTCCCTCCTCACGCCAGCCTGCATGAGCTAAACACGTGCATTTTGGCCTCCAATAGTAACACGGTGTTGGCTCTTCAGCCAACCCAACAGTTTGAGACTTCCTCGACATAATAACTGCTTCAATGTCAGGTCAGATCATGTTGTGACAATATTTCAATGAGACAGCTACTCCTCATCTCCAGGTGCTTATTTTATATTGTGTTGCTATCGAAACATTACCCGACGTCACACCCGAGACTCATTGAAGCAATTCCAGTGTTCTTCACTGCAACATATGAACTAGTTACTTCAATGACATTGTTCTAGTGAATCCTAACTCAGTAAAACTGTTTTTTCTTTCTTTGTGTGTGTGTGTGTGTGTGTGTGTGTGTGTGTGTGTGTGTGTCCATCAGACTTATACTGAACTGCATCACCATGGGTATTTATTTGTGTATTACTTTCAGGATCTGAGTTAGAAATAAAATGATGGTGATGGTTGTACTGCCTGAGGATCATTACTTGCAAGTGTAGTCACACTTGTTCACTTATTTACTAATTTATTTACTTATGTTTATTCATCAGAATGTTATCTCACTATGATATACAATTTTCCCAGGTAATACAATGCCGCCAATCAATAGGATATAATACACAACATACCTGTAACAGGCTTTAACAGGATAGGACAGGTACCATACAGGGATACAACTGGTATTCGTCCATGGCCTACATTAAGGAATCAGTCCTGCATATGCCTTAGTGATACAGGAAAACCCACATCAGGATGGCCAGACAGAGCAGCTCCATCCCCCCAAATACAAGGTCAGTGTTCTAACAGCTGCACTGCCTCACTCGTTAATTCTCTATTGTGTAATGTTCCTTCATTTACACACACATTGTTTCAGGTAACTTGCGATATAAAACAGTTTCCTCTTTCAGAGCTCACACACTGAGTACACCCAGTGATGACTCCTTCACTGACGCTCTTGGTCACTATAATCTTGTAACTTCTTTTCGAGGTACTATACATTCTATTCAACTGTTCTTCTAAGTCTTTTGTATCTCTGACTGAATTACAACACCATCAGTAAACCTCAAACTTTTCGATTCTTCTTCCTGACCTTAAATTCCCTTCAAACATTTATCCCCAGTTTCCTTCACTGCTTGCTCAATGTACAGATTAATTAATATCTGGTATGGGCTACAATCCTGTCTGACTGTCTTCTGTACCACTGTTTTTCTTTTATGTCCTTCCACTATTCTATCTGCAATCTGGTTTCTGTGTAAGTTGTAAATAACCTTCCACTCCCTGTATTTTACCTCTGCTACTTCAAAATTTCAAAGACAATGTAAAAATCTTTCTCCAAATCTACAAATGTTATAAAAAGTTGTTTGCATTTCTTCATTCTGTCTTCTAAGATCAGTCATAGTGTGGGTACGGTCTCAAGTGCTCCTATATTTCTCCAAAACATGAACTGATCTTCTCCGATGTTGGCTTCTACCAGTTTTTCACAGTTTTTCCATTCTTCTGTAAATAATTTGTGACAGTATTTTTCAAGCATGACTTGATACACTGATAGTGTGATAATATTCACACTTGTCAGCATCTGCCTTTTCTGGAATTGGAATTACTGCCTTTTTCCGGAAATCTGAAAGTATTTCACTCATATCTCCCACACCAGGTGGAATAGTTTCACAAGGATCTCAAAAATTCTAAGCGAATGTTGTTTACTCCAGGGGCCTTTTTTCTACTTGCATCTTTCAATACCATGTCAAATTGTTCTTGCAATATCATATCTACATCTACATCATGTCTCCCAGCTCATCTTTGTTTACTTCCTCTTCCCTTTGTATAATATTCCCTTTAGTGTTCATTTCCCTTGTATAGCCCTCTATGTATTGTTTCCACCTTCCAGTTTTCCATTCTTTGCTTAGTACTGGCTTGCCATCTGACCTCTTTGTCTTCATACAGCAGATTTTTTTTCCGAAAGTTTTCCTTAATTTTTTGTAGGTGCCATCTACCTTTCCCCTTGCCATGAATTACAAATAAAACACTATTTTCAAAGAAAATGCTCCTCTATGCAAAATATTAAGTATACCGTGAGATACAATGAAAGTCTATTTCACTTTTTCATCAAAAAAGTGTGACCATTTTTACTTTTGGCAATTTTATTTTGCTGACAGATTCCACAAATTGATGAAATTTGCCAAGTACCTTTCAATTTATCAGCTTTATACTTAGGATGTACATTATTACAAAGGCACTGCATGCAAGGGTAAAATTCTGGACCAATCATTTGCTCATCCACAGTTAAATTGTACCTTCAACTATTTAACTACCCAACATCAAATGAATATTAATCCAGAATGAGATATTCACTCTGCAGCGGAGTGTGCGCTGATACGAAACTTCCTGGCAGATTAAAACTGTGTGCCCGACCGAGACTCGAACTTGAGACCTTTGCCTTTCGCGGGCAAGTGCTCTACCATCTGAGCTACTGAAGCACGACTCACACCCGGTCCTCACAGCTTCACTTCTGCCAGTATCTTGTCTCCTACCTTCCAAACTTTACAGAAGCTCTCCTGCGAACCTTGCAGAACTAGCACTCCTGAAAGAAAGGATACTGCAGAGACATGGCTTAGCCACAGCCTGGGGGATGTTTCCAGAATGAGATTTTCACTCTGCAGCGGAGTGTGCACTGATATGAAACTTGCTGGCAGATTAAAACTGTGTGCCCGACCGAGATTCGAACTCGGGACCTTTGCCTATCACGGGCAAGTGCTCTACCATCCAGAGTTCGAGTCTCGGTCAGGCACACTGTTTTAATCTGCCAGGAAGTTTCATATCAGTGCACACTCCGCTGCAGAGTGAAAATCTCATTCTGGAAACATCCCCTAGGCTGTGGCTAAGCCATGTCTCCGCAATATCCTTTCTTTCAGGAGTGCTAGTTCTGCAAGGTTCGCAGGAGAGCTTCTGTAAAGTTTGGAAGGTAGGAGACGAGATACTGGCAGAAGTAAAGCTGTGAGGATGGGGCGTGAGTCATGCTTGGGTAGCTCAGTTGGTAGAGCACTTGCCCGCGAAAGGCGAAGGTCCCGAGTTCGAGTCTCGGTCGGGCACACAGTTTTAATCTGCCAGGAAGTTTTAAATGAATAATAATCTTTTTTCTTCTTCTCCTTCTCCCCATGTCCCATGTCAGCACAGGGCCGACATTGTCACTAACGGATTTGGCATGGTTAGCTTAAGAGGTGCCAGATATCCTCCCAATCACTACTCTGTTACCCGTTGGGAAAGAATGTATGTGCCCCAACTGTTTGCGTGTGAAGTTATTCACATAAAAGACGTTGAAAGTTATCTAAACTTTTGTGAATCATCTACATGAGGCCAGTCTTGTGTACCAGTCTGGTATTAACCTGGTGAGATTTGGGAAACTACTCAGAAACTGCATCCAGGCTGGGCAGTGCACTGAACTGCATCGTTAATCTGCTGAGCAGATTTGATCTGAGGCCAGCGCACCTCCCCATCCCGGAAGTGGCACATTAACACACACAGCTATTTGGGTGGGTCAATGATGAAGGGATAACCATGACACAACTGCCTTCTTAGCTCTTTGTTAATAAGCTACCTGTGTCTTTTGAACATTGGTTTAACCTCTTACATCAAACATTAAGTTAACTAGTTTATGCAGGGAGAAAAATGTCACATATTTTAAAGTAATCAATATCCACTATATGGTGAAGTAGCAACTACCCTTTTCATGACATTGTTGCATTCCATCCTGGATTTTCCATTGTTTAATTTAGCCTGACTGCTTTTCTTACATCCTGTAATGCAGTGCTGTTTTCTTTTGATACTATTTGCTAATGCATCACTACACTCAGTGTTCATCCTACTTTCTCTTCTTTCCTTTGTTTATTTTTCACCTGATACAAAATGCAATGCATGCTCTACTTAGAAGCCACACTGTATCAACCATCACGGTTGTGCACAACAGATGGCTACAAGACCACACAGATTGTTGGTGCAGCACCTCATGTCCCACATTACCCCACCAATATCATTAATCCTATAACTTCAAATTGATCATTCTCCCTGCATCACTGTCGTGTATTCTCATGTAATTATTTCCCGCATCTTTCCTGTGCCACACAAACTCTTATCTCATTCTCCCAACCCCTCCCCACCCCCACCCCACTCCTCCTCCTCCTCCTCCTCCTCCTCCTCCTCATCCTCCTCCTCTCTACTGCAGTTCACACCTACTAACTTCACCTAATCTGGTCATATCTGCCATGTCCCTTCTTCACACTTATGCACCTACAGACCACTAATCCACACTACAATCTTTTTATTTATTTTTTTTTTCTTTGATCTCATTGTGAAATAGTTGGTTTTCACCTCTACTATCAGCGTAGTCCCTCAAATTTCATCTTATTTCCCCTTATTTCATCCTTTTCGTGATTTTTCCCATGTGTTTGGGTGTATTTTGCAAATTTTTTTGGACATAATTCCACATTATTTATGTATTTTTATGTGTTTTTACCAGCACCATGGATCCTTGCTCCTTCCGTCTGCGTCAATCCAGATAAGGTTTCTTATCCCTAGACAGAATACAGTCCCGGACACTGTTCCTGAGTTGTTGCTTCGCTCATGGAATCCCCCAAAATGACCTTACCATCAAATTACCCATCTCTAGCTGCTACCCTTCCTTCCACAGTGACCTCCATCTGTTCAGATTCTGCCAATCCTTACCTCTCACCAACACAGTCCTGCAAAACCATATCAATCAGGCCCAAACATCCTTGCAGTACCTCCTCTCCCTCCACAAAATTCTCCTGCTATGCAATCCCAAACTACTGGATTGCATAACACACATCTAAAGTCTTGCCCTACAGGAACTAGAGCAACATGCACAACACCACCTCAAAAAACCCTCCACCCTGTTCATTTCCTACTCCTTCCTTTGACTACCACTATCCACCACCTATACAACCTCCAACCATCCCACATGTCCCCTCAGAGCTGACAAATTCTGCAGATGTATGAGTCCCTTCCAAAGGCCTCACCTTTTGCCCTAATTCCAAATACAATCATGCACAACTTGTTACAGACCTACTCTCCTTCTCCCAGCCTCTACAGTGGAAAAACTTTTTCGACACCAACGCTACCAATAAGACTCAACTAAATACCAACATTGAACCCTGCCTGACTCAATTCACTCCTCCATACAACCATGATCCACCCCCACTGCACCCAAATCACCTCCTGTAAACTTTCCAGAATATCTTAACCTCGAACCTTGCTTCACCATCATAACCCAAATCCATCAACATGCAAACTAACCTTACATCAGCACAAAGAACTGCAATCCAGTACCTAGAAAATGATCCCAACTTTATAATCCTACCTGCTGACAAGAGTTCCATCAATGTTGTCTCGAACTGCAAGGATTACCTGGACGAAGGACTCCACCAGCTGTCAGATTCATCCCCCTACCAACCCTGCCAGTAACCCCACTCCTGAAATCCAGCAGGATTTCCAGTCTCTCCTCAAATCCCTAGGCCCACCCCAGAAACTCTCCGCAGAGTCAATCTCTCACCTCACCCCTGCCACTCCCCGCACTCTTTCCTTCGACATGCTTCCTAAAGTCCATAAACCCAATCACCTAGGATGCCCTCTTGTGGACGGTTACTATGCCCCCACTGAGAGAATCTCTGTTCTCTTAGACCAACACCAGCCTATTACTCGCATCCTACCCTCCTATGCAAAAGATACCAACCATTTCCTTCACTGACTCTCCACAGTTCCTGTTCCTTTACCATATGGTGCCCAGCTGGTCACTGCTGCATCTTTACACTAACATCCCTAATGCCTATAGCCTTCCCACTGCTGAACACGACCCTTCCCAATGCCCAACAGATTCCAAACTGACAAGCCCCTTCCTAGTCGCCTTGACCAACTATATCCTCATCCACAATTACTTCCCCTTTGAAGGCATTACCTACAAACAAATCTGCGGTACAGCTATGGGAAACTGTATGGTACCATGCTATGCCAACCTATTCATTGGCCATCTATAGGAATCATTCCTAAACACCCAGAATTCCAAACCCTTCACCTGGTTCAGATTCACCCATGACTTCTTCGTGATCTAGATCAAGGATGAGGACCCCATATCCACATTCCTCCAGAACCTCAACACCTTCTCCCCATTCACTCCACCAGGTCCTACTCTCAACACAACAAGCCACCTTCCTCAAAGTTGATCTCTACGTCAAAGATGGCTATATCACTACCTTTGTTCATATCAAACCTATCAACCACCAGCAACACTTGCACTGTGACACCTGCCACCAATTCCATGTTAGGAATTATCTTCCACACAACCTAGCCACCCATGGCTGTCACATCTGTAGTGACGAGCAGTTCCTCTCAAAATATACTGAGGGTCTCTTTGAGGCCTTTACAGACTATAATTACCCTCTGAACATTGTACAAAAACAGATCTTCCGTGCCTTACCTACCTAGTCACCCACCACCACCACCACCACCACCACCACCACCACCACCAAAGTCCCACCATCCAGCCACAGAGGAGCATTCCCCTTGTGACTCAGTACCACCTAGGAATAACATTCTTTGCCACGGTTTCTAGTACCTCTCATTGTACCCTGAAATGGTGAATGTCCTTCCCACTATCCTTCCCACCCCTCCTACAATGGTATTCTGCTGCCCACCAAACCTACACAATATCCTCATTCATCCCTACACAACCCCTCCTGGCAGCCCTAGCCTCATGGGTCATATCTCTGTAATAGACATACAAGACATGTCCCATATATTCACCATCACCTACTCCAGTCAGGTCATGAACATCACCTATCCCATCAAAGACAGAGCTATGTGTGAAATCAGTCATATAATCTACAAGTTAAGCTGCAACCACTGTGTTGTGTTCTACGCAGGCACGACAACCGACAAACTTTCTGACCACGTGAATGGCCACTGACACACTGTGGCCGAGAAACAACTGGATAACCCAGTTGCTGAGCACGCTACCCAACATGATATTCTTCATTTCAATGACTGTTTCACAGCCATATGGATCCTTCCCACCAACACCAGCTTTTCTGAACTTCACAGGTGGGAACTCTCCCTGCAATATATCCTAAGTGCCCATAACCCTCCTGTCCTCACCCTCCGTTATTCATTGTCCTTATCCATCTAGCCCCTTCTCTGTTCCCATTTCAGCACTACACACCCAGTTGTTTTACTTCTCCCTTTCCTCTACCCCTGCTCTCTCAGCACCCCCCCCCCCCCCCCCCCGTCTAACCTCCTGACTACACCTAGCTGCCCTACCCCCTCCAACCTCATAACCTCACCTATGCACGCTCCCACTAGCAACACTTTACCATCCCCCACCTCTACCCTGCTATCCCCCCCTCCCCCTCCCACCCTTCTTATTGTGACCCGGTTACCCTTGCTGCTTGCAGTCTGGCCTTCAGCTGCCAGAGACTGTGGTCATGATATCCGTAACACCACAAAAGACTGTGCTTATCACCTGACATGGCACCACAAAAAAGATTCAGACATCAGTCCCTATATGACATGGGGATCAAACTGCTTAGCATACTTTGAAACAATATAAAAGGAAGATGCTTTGAGGGAGCAACTTACTATTAAGTAAGCTTTTTCTTTGCACCATACTATCTGTAGAGAACTGAGATAGACTGCGTTTTTGTAATTTCCAGCAAGTTATGACAAGATTTGCAACATAAGTTCAAAATCCTAAACATACCATTCACTTTTCTGTGAAGTATAGATAAATTATCATTCCATCCCATGCAGTGCTAATATTCACAACACAAGACGAATACAAAGACGCACTCACCTCTTTATCGATGCTTAGTGGATCCTGCGCATCATTCCAATCGTCGGGCACCTCCCACTCCTGCACATCCTGAAATGGAGTGTACTGAGTTACTATTGTGCAAGTCACAGTGTCCATTAAGTGATGTTAAGATTATGACCCAACTTTATATTCTTTCTACATTATGTAGCAAATAATATATGAAGCACCTGCTCTATGTAATTTGATGCCAATTGAGATTAATAATTTTTTGGGGGTACATATGGGGGCTACCAAATGTAAGTTTTTGTGTTAGGCTCCCAAATGAACACAAAGAAAATAAAAAGCATGCACCGCAGCATAAAGAGGGAAAAGGTTGTTGCATTAAGCACAGACCTATGATTGTGTAATGAAGTATTTAGAGATGATTATCAGTTAACATGGAATTACACACAGATACTGGCAAAAGGAATGCCTTCAGCATTTTATGTTCTTAGAGTTCTATAATGTCCAGCCACACTGATGTTATCAGCTGTAAAAAGCACAGACCAGAAAGACTGCCAATCACATTCTGGAAGGCATCGGTAGAGATGTGAAGCCATACCGACTCCAATTCCACGGCTAGCTGTGATAAGTTTCTCGGCTGAGAATCCACAGCACAAACAGCCCGAATGAGGTAATTCCACAGATTCTCAACTGGGTTTAAGTCTGGGAAGATTATAGAGACCACAGGTGTACTATCTTTGAACCACACATGTACACTGTAATCTGTGTGACACAATACACTATCCTGCAGGTAGGCGTCATTGTGGCAAGGAAAATCTAACTGCGTGTGTGTACGGATACGGTTCCCGAGGGTAGGTGCGTACGTGTGGCGATCCACTGTGGTTTCCAGAAAGACGAGATCACACAGAGAATGTCACAAAAACATTCCCCAGGCCACAATGCTCCCTTCTCCTCCCTGGACCCTTCCGATGATTGTTGCAGGGTGTTTATTCTCACACTTTTCGCACCGTAAGTGCCAACAACCAACAATCCAATGGACTATAAAAGGTGATTCATCTGGAAAGGTCACCTGTCAACATTCTGTAGACATCCAGCTGTGGTACCAGCACGCAAATTCCAGCCTCCATCACCAATGAATGGCAGTCGGCACGGGTTCGTGAACTGAGCACTTGCTGCAGAGGCCCTTATGTGACATTGTTTGTTGGATGGTCGTTGAGGAGACGCTCTTGCTAGTCCATTGGTTCATCTGTTACTCAATAGTTGCACATCTATTTGCCAGTACACATTTCAACAGCTTGCATTCATCAGTCATCTATGGTGCACAGTGCATCACAGCAGCCTTGGCACCGGGTTTGGACATTTATCGTGCATGATGTACTTTAACATTTCACTCTTCATAGAGGGATGTTGGATTGTGTTTTCCATATGAACTATAGGGAGGACATGGAGAGATTCAGGGGGGCACATTAGCATGTGTACGAACCTCTGATCAGTTTCCAGAGAGATTCGAGGGATGGATTAACCATTAACTGACTGATGGATTGATTGATTAGGGTTATGACACTAAATGGTGAGGCCAGCAATCTCACGATTCCAAAGTTACTCGGAGGGGGCCCACTAAAAGCGCACAGATCCAGTCAGTGGGGCCAAACTATAAAATGAGGAAGTTAAAACACACAGTAGAAGGCATAAAAGGGTAGGCCAAATCTAAAAACTGTAAAAACAGAGGGATAAAAGAGTAGTATTTGCACAGGGGAGTGGTCATCGGTCCCAGACCAACAAAACACGAAGAGAGGCCCCGACCGCAACCACCTTGCTCCAGGGGTAAAGTAAAACCTTATACCTGAAAATAAAAACCACTTTCACATATGAAACTGAGGACCAGTTCAACCATCCATGAATCGTCTGCTAATATGAAAAACAAGGAATCCAGAAGGCTAAACTTAGTACAAAGGGCCAGAAAAGGGGGACATTCCACCAAGATATGGGATACTGTCAGTTTGGCTCCACAGACACATTGTGGGATGGCTCATTACGCAAGAGAAAATAATGGGTGAGCCTGGTACGAGCAATACACATACAGCACAGGACAGTGGACTCCTTTCGAGAGGAGTGGAACGAATAGCATCAAACTGCTGTAGTCTCCTCGATTGTGCGGAGTTTATAACTGAGAGCAGTAGTGCACTAGATGTCATTTCACTTTTGGGCAGAGAGAGATTCGATGTGGATCAATGTATCTGCACCAGGAATCATGAAGGGGAATTGTGGGTACGTACCTGCCTCCTTAGCCAAATGGTCAGCCAGTTCATTCCTTGGAATGCCCACATGACTTGGAACCAAGAGAAAGATAACTGAGCAGGCAGGATGGCAGGTCATGGATAGCAGGGACCAAAAGATGATGAGAGTAACATCAGTCTGCGAGCTGCTCACTGAGTCGGTGCATACTAAAACGCTGTGGAAGGACACCTGAGTAACGAAATGCAGAACCCTGTCAATGGCCAGCAGCTCTGCTGTGAACACAATACATGATCCCAGCAGTAAATGGTGTTCCAAGCCAGTGTGAGACATGAAAGCATATCCCACCTTATCTATTGTCTCAGGACCATCAGCGTAGAAGATGGTAGCGTGCTGGAACTCTGCAAGGATGGAACGTACGAGGCGCCGGAAGACCACAGGGCCGACAGAGCTTAGGACCCTGGAACAGATCGGTCCTATCTGTGGTCTAGGTACCATCCGAGGGGAGAGGGGGAGGGGGGTGGAAGGAAATATATATGGGGCACATTCCAGTGAGTGGAGATGGAGATCCTGACATGAGGAAGTGAAGTGAGATGCATTCCAACTGGCAAAGCCACTGTTTTAAAAGAGGACAGCGAACACAGTTTGGTCAAGGAATCGGTGAACGGCAATTGCATAAGTAACCAGGAGTTGGATCCATCATATTTGTAAAGACAGAAACCCCACTTCTGCAAGGAGAACATCAACACGACTAGTTCGAAAGGCACTGATAGCCAAATACGCACCCCACAATGATGAACAGGGTCAAGTAGTTTCAGAGTGGAAAGAGCCACTGAGCCATAAAACTGACTACCATAATCTAGTCTTGACAAAGTCAGAGCATGGTAAAGGTGGAGAAAAGTAGAACGGTCTGCACCCCACAATGTGTGAGCTAGGAGGTGAAGATCATTAAGTTTCCACATGCATGTAGCCTTCAGGTGGTGAAAATGTGGCAGCCATGTCAGCTTATCAAAAATAAGGCCAAGAAATGGGACTGTGCTACAACATCTAGGCACTAGTTGCCTACATAAAGGTCTGGATTGGAGTGTACTGTGGGTCAATGGGAAAATGCATAACCTACGTTTTGGAGGGAGAAAACTGGAAGCCATGGGAGAGGACACACACAGGCCCATCTGATGGTGCCCTGCATCACGATTAACATGATGTCGGTTTGTGGGGGCACTCAACATCGAGGTCATCAGCACCCATACAATTTTGCAATCTTTCCTGTTCCAACTTGCCACTTCCTGAATTATGATGAGGACAAAACGAACACCCAGTCGCCGGGTGGAGAAAATCCCCAATCTGGCCAGTAATCGAACCAAGGACCATGTGATCCAGAGGTAAAAATGACAATTAGACCACAAGCTGCAGGTGGTGCCCTGCAGCCAGCAAGATGCTACCAAGTGGTTGCTGCACCAGATCCAAAATTCATGAACATACAATGCCGGAGTAACCAGAGGCCCAACAGAGATTACAAGCCCACGGATGGCTATGAGAAAGAGTGTGACAACACAAAGGATACCATTCTCCTGAACATGAGGGGTGTTGGGTGAAGTCCCAACTCTAACCCGGAAGAGTTGACTGGTGGAATAAAAACTCGTGGATAAAAACTGGAACAGGACCATGAAAGCCCCAGTCATGGAGGATAATTAAAATGTGATGGCACCAAGCTGTGCCGCAACAAGGTGTCGGTGGTTAGTAAAAGCCTGTCAGATTGCTGTTTCCAATCTGAGTAAATGGTCAGTTGTAAAGCATCCTTCCCAAAAGCTAGTATGATACAGGAATGAAATACCCTGAGATTTGAGCACTCACCATAATCGGAAGCTAACCATCCTCTGTAGCACTTTATGAAGTACGTTCATCGGGCTAATCTGGCGGCAGCTGTCAATAGACATTGGGTTCTTTCTGGACTTAAGGATGGGAATAACTTTACTGTCTCGCTATTGTGAGAGGAAGACACTTGTGAGCCAAATGCAGTTGTAGACCCTGAAGAGATGTTGCCTCCTGGTAACATCCAAGTGTTGGATCATCTGGTTGTGGATGAATGCAGGCTGTGAAGAGGTAACAGCCTGCAAAAACTCCCATTCAGTGATGGGTTCATTATATGGTTCAGCTTGGTGGAGGTGGAAACAGAGGGGGGTCTGTACAACTCTGTGTCTGCCTAAGAAAAGTAGCAGAACAATAAGAGGATGCAGGTGCTGTCACGAGGTATTCTGCAAGAACCAATGGACCAGTCTGCAGAGCACCCTGGACAGTTGATTGTCATTGCGGCCCAGAAGGCTACGGAGCTTGGACCAAATCTGCGATGAAGAGGCATACGTTCACAGGGAGCAAACGTAGCACTCCCAACATTCCATTTTACTCTGCTTAATAAGGTAGCCCCCCCCCCCCCCCCCAAGAACCATGGACCTTGCCGTTGGTGGTGAGGCTTGGGTGCCTCAACGATACAGATAGCTGTACCGTAGGTGCAACCACAACGGAGGGGTATCAGTTGAGAGGCCAGACAAACGTGATTCCTGAAGAGGGGCAGCAGCTTTTTCAGTAGTTGCAGGGGCAACAGTCTGGATGATTGACTGATGTGGCCTTGTAACACTAACCAAAATGGCCTTGCTGTGCTGGTACTGCAAACAGCTGAAAGCAAGGGGAAACTACAGCCGTAATTTTTCCCAAGGGCATGCAGCTTTACTGTATGGTTAAATGATGATTGCTTTCTGTTGGGTAAAATATTCCGGAGGTAAAAAAGTCCCCCATTCGGATTTCCAGGTGGGGACTACTCAGGAGGACGTCGTTATCAAGAGAAAGAAAACTGGCATTCTACGGATCGGAGTGTGGAATGTCAGATCCCTTAATCGAGCAGGTAGGTTAGAAAATTTAAAAAGGGAAATGGATAGGTTAAAGTTAGATATAGTAGGAATTAGTGAAGTTGGGTGGCAGGAGGAACAAGACTTTTGGTCAGGCGAATACAGGGTTATAAATACGAAATCAAATAGGGGTAATGCAGGAGTCGGTTTAATAATGAACAACAAAATAGGAGTGCGGGTAAGCTACTACAAACAGCATAGTAAACGCATTATAGTGGCCAAGATAGACACGAAGCCCACACCTACTACAGTAGTATAAGTTTGTATGCCAACTAGCTCTGCAGATGAAGAAATTGAAGAAATGTATGATGAGATAAAAGAAATTATTCAGATAGTGAAGGGAGACGAAAATTTAATAGACAGGGGAGACTGGAATTCGGTAGTAGGAAAAGGGAGAGAAGGAAATGTAGTAGGTGAATATGGATTGGGGCTAAGAAATGAAAGAGGAAGCCGTCTGGTAGAATTTTGCACAGAGCACAACTTAATCATAGCCAACACTTGGTCGAAGAATCATTAAAAGAAGGTTGTATACATGGAAGAAGCCTGGAGATATTGACAAGTTTCAGATAGATTATATAATGGTAAGACAGAGATTTAGGAACCAGGTTTTAAATTGTAAGACATTTCCAGGGGCAGATGTGGACTCTGACCACAATCTATTGGTTATGAACTGTAGATTAAAACTGAAGAAACTGCAAAAAGGTGGGAATTTAAGGAGATGGGACCTGGATAAACTGAAAGAACCAGAGGTTGTACAGAGTTTCAGGGAGAGCATAACGGAACAACTGACACGAATGGGGGAAAGAAATACAGTAGAAGAAGAATGGGTAGCTTTGAGAGATGAAGTAGTGAAGGCAGCAGAGGATCAAGTAGGTAAAAAGACGAGGGCTAGTAGAAATCCTTGGGTAACAGAAGCAATATTGAATTTAATTGATGAAAGGAGAAAATATAAAAATGCAGTAAATGAAGCAGGCAAAAAGGAGTACAAACGTCTCAAAAATGAGATCAACAGGAAGTGCAAAATGGCTAAGCAGGGATGGCTAGAGGACAAATGTAAAGAGGCTTATCTCACTAGGGGTAAGATAGACACTACCTACAGTAAAATTAAAGAGACCTTTGGAGAAAAGAGAACCATTTGTATGAATATCAAGAGCTCAGATGGAAACCCAGTTCTAAGCAAAGAAGGGAAAGCAGAAAGGTGGAAGGAGTATATAGAGGGTCTATACAAGGGCGACGTACTTGAGGACAATATTATGGAAATGGAAGAGGATGTAGATGAAGATGAAATGGGAGATAAGATACTGCGTGAAGAGTTCAACAGAGCACTGAAAGATCTAAGTCGAAACAAGGCCCCAGGGGTAGACAACATTCCATTAGAACTACTGACGGCCTTGGGAAAGCCAGTCCTGACAAAACTCTACCATCTGGTGAGCAAGATGTATGAGACACGTGAAATACCCTCAGACTTCAAGAAGAATATAATAAATCCAATCCCAAAGAAAGCAGGTGTTGACAGATGTGAAAATTACCTAACTATCAGTTTAATAAGTCACGGATGCAAAATACTAACGCGAATTCTTTACAGAAGAATGGAAAAACTGGTAGAAGCCGACCTCGGGGAAGATCAGTTTGGATTCCGTAGAAATATTGGAACACGTGAGGCAATATTGACCCAACTACTTATCTTAGAAGCTAGATTAAAGAAAGGCAAACCTACGTTTCTAGCATTTGTAGACTTAGAGAAAGCTGTTGACAATGTGACTGGAATACTCTCTTTCAAATTCTGAAGGAGTCAGGGGTAAAATACAGGGAGCGAAAGGCTATTTACAATTTGTACAGAAACCAGATGGCAGTTATTAGAGTCGAGAGGTATGAAAGGGAAGCAGTGGTTGCGAAGGGAGTGAGACAGGGTTGTAGCCTCTCCCCGAGGTTATTCAATCTGTATATTGAGCAAGCAGTAAAGGAAACAAAAGAAAAATTCGGAGTAGGTATTAAAATCCATGGAGAAGAAATAAAAACTTCGAGGTTCGCCGATGATATTGTAATTCCGTCAGAAACAGCAAAGGACTTGGAAGAGCAGTTGAACGGATTGTACAGTGTCTTGAAAGGAGGGTATAAGATGAACATCAACAAAAGCAAAATGAGGATAATGGAATGTAGTCGAATTAAGTCGGGTGATGCTGAGGGAATTAGATTAGGAAATGAGACACTTAAAGTAGTAAAGGAGTTTTGCTATTTGAGGAGCAAAATAACTGACGATGGTCGAAGTAGAGAGAATATAAAATGTAGACTAGCAATGGCAAGGAAAGTGTTTCTGAAGAAGAGAACTTTATTAACATCGAGTATAGATTTAAGTGTCAGGAAGTCGTTTCTGAAAGTATTTGCATTGAGCGTAGCCATAAATGGAAGTGAAACATGGATGATAAATAGTTTGGACAAGAAGAGAATAGAAGCTTTCGAAATGTGGTGCTACAGAAGAATGCTGAAGATTAGATGGGTAGAAAGTATAACTAATGAGGAGGTATTAAATAGGATTGGGGAGAAGAGAAGTTTGTGGCACAACTTCACTAGAAGAAGGGATCGGTTGGTAGGACATGTTCTGAGGCATCAAGGGATCACCAATGTAGTATTGGAGGGAAGCGTGGAGGGTAAAAATCGTAGAGGAAGACCAAGAGATGAATACACTAAACAGATTCAGAAGGATGTAGGTTGCAGTAGGTACTGGGAGGATAGAGTAGCACAGGACAGAGTAGCATGGAGAGCTGCATCAAAGCAGTCTCAGGACTGAAGAGTACAACAACAACAATAAGGTAGCATGGAGACACTTAAAAGTGATAAGGTTGGTCTGCGAAGGGTATCATTTAAATTGCTGCACTACCCATCAGTGGTCCTGGATAGTGACTGCTATGTCTTTTGTCCATCACAGCATCAGCCAACAATGAGAGGGACCTGTGGATACAGGGATAGCAGTGCCAGCAGCTTGAAGAATAGTAGCAGAGTTGTCCTGAATGACCGTATCAATGCTAACCGAGAGACAACTGTCTAAGTGCACTGCAGAAGTATATAAAGGACAGCTGGCTCTGCAGAATGCCCAATGCGGGAGGGGGGGGGGGGGGTAGCAGGGGAACAATATCACTAGAAGTGGTCACTGTCACAAGGATCATCATAGGATGACCATGGTAGGGAAGCCACGAGAGTGTGGGAGGAGATTGTGAGACTGACAGCAGGAAGGTGCCACGAACGGCATTGAAGTGGGTAGACACAAATCAATGTCTGTAATAAGCTGGTCAATTGGAAGACTCCTGCCCATGAAAGAGGCACTCCCCCATATGGTGTAGTGTGCACTTAAGTTCCCAAGGAGGAGATACAGGGTGGGAGATGATGAATAAAGGTAGACAGTTCAACATAAGGAAACAGCCTACGTGGAAGGAGGTAGACATTGCAAACAGTGATTGCTGCGGCTGTTTGCTCTCTAACCACTATTGCTTCCAGGTTGGTACACAGGGGAATCCAGTCAGTAATGACATTGGGGCAAACCAAAGTGCAGACCTCTCCAGATGCTATCCCGAGACCAGCACAGATCTGACGGAATGCCTGATAACCACAAAACATTGGAGATCCATCATCACAGATGCGTGTTTCTTGAAGAGCAAGATGGAACAGAGAGTAACAGGGAGAGTAAGAGGAAACAAGGTGTTGAATTTCTGGTAGGTGACAATAATATCTACTGAAATTCCACAGGATAAGCGTGTGGTGAGAATCCAAGTTAGGCATAAACAAATGAAGGGGCATCACATCACCTGGACAGTCATCACAAGGATTGGGTAACATCCATAAATAAGATGTCAGACTCATATTGCGAAGGAGGAGATGGCACCTCCAGGGCACCAAGAGGGGGGCGGGGGGGGGGGGGGTGGCCTTGTCCTGGGATTTGCGTTTCTTCTTCTTCCTATTCTTCTTCTCTTTCAGAGGTTGAGGAGGGCAGGGCACAGAGGGTGAGCCAGCTTCCGCAAGATCGAGAACCGAAAACGAGCAGGTGACCTCGCAGTGCACACACGGTAGGTCTCGTGGCCGAGTTGTGTCAGTAGGCTTCTGGTCTGAGAGATGCGGGTGGAAGGATCCTGAGGTGGAGCCCGATCACCAGCAAGTGCTGAAGAAGAGGAGGCATTTCTTCAGCCAGGAGAGTGGCACCCGCAGGACAGGGCATGGGAATGATAGGGGTAGAATAGGGGAGAGGAGGATGGGGCTGGAGTAAGGAAAATGTAGGAGGGAGAAGGGATGTAACAGAGGCAAAATTAGAAGAAAGTGACACTGGGTGGAGTCAGTCGTATTTCTGGTGAGCATCAGCATAAGATAGGTGGTTCTGGGACTTGTAATCTTGGACCTTCTTTCCTCTCTTGTAAGCTGAGCAATCTCGTGAGTGAGGAGAGTGGCTGACATGATAATTGAAACAGGCACAGGTGGAAGAACACGGGGCTTTCCTCATGAAGTGGGTGTCCACAGTCACCACACAGAGACTATGCTGCACAGCAGGAAGACACATATACAAGAAGACACATATCCAAAACATAAGCATCAAAACCAGCTTACGTGTGGTGGGACATATAGCTTCACATCACATCTGTAGCACATAACCTCGACGACTTTTCCGGGAGGGTACCTCCCTCGAAAGCCAGAATATAGGCACCAGTATTGGTGCAGTTGTCTTTACGACCCTTCTGCACACTTCAAACAAAATGAAAACTGTGTCACTCCAGATTAGCGCGGAGTTCCTCGTCAGTTTGCGGGATAAGGTCCCTATGATAAGTCACTGCCAGGAATGTATTCAGAGACGAGCCAGTGGTAACAGACAATGGGGCATTGCCAACATGATCCCAAGCAGAAAGAGCTGCAGATTGGGTGGCAGAAGAAGCTTTCATTAACAGGGAGCCCGACCACATCTGACAGATACTCCATTTCATCAAACTTGTCCTTGATATTCTCCACAAAAAACGACGGTTTTCTGGCAGTGATTGTGTCCCCGTCCAGCCTAGTACAGACCAGGTAGCGAGCCTGGCCCTCCTGCTGGAGTGTAGCTAGGGAAGGGGAGGCTGCCAGGTCATACAAAGCAGCGTTCAATTATCCTTTACCATACAAAGGGATGGCCATCTGAGAACGGCCAGATGTTTGCGGCTCAATATGCTTCGTGCGCCAAGCAACTGTCCTAAAACCACCCACTCTGATCAAGGGCTCTCCCCACGGGTGCCACCCAGCCATGGTAAGGGCTATCTGGAAATTCCTATGTTCCAGGATGACAAGCAGCCCCTCCTTGGCATACATGGGGAGGCAGCAGCTCAGGTATCAGTTGTGTGATCCCTGTGTTGTCAAGAGACTCAGCCAGTTGGGTATATAATAGTCCCATCACTTGGACTGGTGACTTAGCAGTGAGGAGGGGGGTCTACGTTGGGGTAGGAAGAAGGGAAGAAAGCGGGGGAGAGGAATTGGTGCCACAGACACTAGGGAGAGAGTTCTTCCCAAAATGGCTCTTACTAAAGATAGAAAATTTAGAAGTGGAGAGCAAACCCCAAAGGGGACCAAAATGTCAGAAGGATGAAAGAGAATGGGCAAGAGGAACAAAATCTCAAGGAATACATGGTATCAGGTGGACAGCCAGGTCAACTTAAATCACAACACCAAGAGAGGCGGAGGAGGTGGCAGTGGGGAAGGAGTGAGGATGGGGAGAGAGGTGCACGGTGAAGAAACTGCAGCCCGGGAAGAAGAATGGACTGCAATAGCTCAAGGGACCCATGTGTGCCACGCACAAACTCTCAAAAGAACCACGAGTCCACTGGGGGGCAAAGGTAGGAGAGCGGGGGGGTGGGGTGGGGGGGGGGGGGAAGTAAAGTTAAGTATCAAACTAATTACGTCCGCATTCTGCATTCTAATTCCTTGTCATGTTCTAGACCTCACGTCAGTATAGTCCTTCCCTCCTCACACCAGCCTGCGTGAGCTAAAACGCATGCATTTTGGCCTCCTCTAGTAGCACAGTGTTGGCTCTTCTGCCAACACAACAAAAATAGCATTGTACGACAGAGATCAAATGAATGAGGCAGTACAGTTGTAAGACACCGACTGCACAAGGATGGATTCTGCTCTATCTGGTCATACTGATTTAGATTGTCTGTGGCTTTTCTAAATCATTTCAAACAACAGGCCTTGGCCAACAACCTGCCCTATTCTCAAACAACATACTTACATATTCTATGTCTGTCTATATTCAAGCTCTGTTTTCATTGCATTATGATGACAAATACTATAGCATTGCGAGATGATTTCAGGATGACTAAATAAGTGAAGGTAAAATAATCATCTGTGCTCTAACTGAATGCCAAACTGCAGCTGTCTGAGCATGCTCGCCAAAGATACTTTTACTTTGTGACCACTACATTGTTGTTAGGCAACAAACAAAGTGTTGCACAAATGCAAAAGAAAACACTTTCTAATTCTACAGCTACATGTGCCAACTACATTAGATGTTACTGCTATATGGAGATGAACAAAACTAAATGTTTTCAAAAAACAGTGATAGTTCAGTTGTATCATTCGAATACTACAGTATGACTCTGATATTAACAGGTTGAACACCAAAATGATTCTACTTCATTTTCACTTGTGCTTTACTCATTCACTCCATTTTCATGTAACATTATAGTGGAAAGTAGAAAAAAATCAATAAATTTGGTGCATTTGCCAAATTTTGAAATGTGTAATTTGCAAAGCCAAGTGTTCCAAACAAAGTAGATGCCTCTTGAATAAAGATGAAATTGGTAGCTCAGATGCGCAAGTACTAATGATGAAATTTAAAAATCGAGAGTACCAATGGGTGTGAGTGAAGTGTCAATGGTAGGGCTAGGCACCATGTACGGAGGGAGGCAAGGATTAACGGAAGAGTTTGAGGTGCTCTCTTCCACTGAAATTGAACACAAGCTAGAGAGATTTACTTCCCCTGGTGGGAACCTGCTGTGTCAGAAGTAAAGAGGAAGGAAATGCAAAATGGCATGGGACTATAAATCTTCCAGAGTTCAAACATATGGCAAATAATGACATCCTTTAGAGAAATAGCAGCAATGAGGCCTCATTCAACATGCTAAACAGACTATTCTGGCAGTGATCGAGGGGATGGGATGCAAACAACTGCAGACAATGGCAGACATCATAACAAATTATACCTGTTGTCTGGGCTCCAAAGTCACACTTTGATCTTGTGTTGCAGTCAGAGAAGGTTGATAAGACCAGCCCTGCACATACAATTTTAATGAGCATCATAATCTGCACATCTCACAATTTGCAGCAATGGCCCCAGGACTGATTGTTGCCCTTGGTTCTGAGCTGAAAGGTAGGCTTCAAAAGAAGCTTTGAAGATTCTGTTACTCTGACTCATGTACACCATTTTAAGATCGCTGTCACCGACGTGTTCTTTGTAGTGCTTCTTTACAATGTCAACCGTAATTGGAAATGCTGCCGCGTGTGAAATCAGATCTGTGATTCATTTTCTAACTGCAAAGAAAGTTAAACCAAAGGAAATTCACCAGCATATCTGCAAGGTTTACGGACAAAATGCTATGAGTGATTCAATGGTTAGAAGATGGGTCAGACTGTTCAACGAAGGACATGA
The DNA here is from genome assembly GCF_023898315.1 of Schistocerca nitens. Taxonomy (NCBI): domain Eukaryota; kingdom Metazoa; phylum Arthropoda; class Insecta; order Orthoptera; family Acrididae; genus Schistocerca; species Schistocerca nitens. The sequence goes on from NC_064623.1 coordinate 226,665,676, forward strand.
TCAAGTGCACACTGAAGAAAGACGTGGACGCCCTTCTGTGGTTACAGATGAACTGGAGGCAAGTTGGGATATCCTCCGGACAGCCCGGACCTCACTCCTAGTGACTTTCGTCTCTTCTTACACCTAAAATCTGTCCTCGGTGGTCAACACTTCAACAATGATGACGAGCTGAAAGTACTCGTTACCACACAGTTGAATACACAGGCGGCAGCCTTCTACGAACAAGGCATATAAAACCTGTGCCACACTATGCCTAAAAAATTTCTGAAGCTATATAGAAAAGTAGTTTAACAGTTGTAGATTTTTGTACAATAAATACTTTTTCTGTATCTGTACACATTTGTTTTATATAACCAAACGGAACTTACTTTGTGGACATGCCTCATATATGGAGTCTGCTAGCCACGTAGCTGACTGTGGGGTGAACACAAGTGTTTTTCAGATTAGACAACTCTCTAAGTATAGATAACAATATCAGTATGAGACCCAGAAGAATCGGTGTAAGGCCAAAGGACATGTCACCTACAGACAAGAGTATTAAAATCCTAGTGATTAATTGTTGAGCCAACAAAGTTCCACAGTTTGAAGTGCTTCCGAAAAATATTGCAGGTCACATAATATTAGGTGCAGAAAGCTGGTTAAAACTCAAAACTGATAGCAATGAGATGTTTGGGGAAAATTTAAGTGCATATCGTAAGGATAGGCTAGAGAGAAATGAAGGTGGTGTATTTGTCTCAGAAGGCAAGAAATTCAAATCCACCATGATAGACACTGAAGCTACAGGTGAGATCATTTGGGCAAGACTGAATATCAACCGTCAGATTCACCCTGAGATGTAATTGAAAACTTCTGATAATACTCCAGTTCACAGTACATATGTCCCCTAACCATGCTGTTATTGCCAGAGAAGACTATTTACTCAGCAATAAATTGGAGTAATTACAGTTTTGTGAGAGGCAGATGCAATAATTTGTCCTGTGAAACATTATTAAATGCCTTCTCTGCAAACTATCTGGACCTAGAGCAGATAGTACAGAAGACCACTTATGAGAATAGATTGGATCTAATAGCAACAAACAGACCTGGCCCCTTTGATGATGGCCACATAGAAACTTGCATCACTAACCACCAAGCAGTTGTACCAAGTAACACAAGTACCAGAAAGAATTTGTGTTCAGCAAGCTAGTTAAAGCGTCCCTGATGACCTCTCAGGGAATCAGAAATATTAGATGTTGACTGGAAAATGCAGAACAACTGTGGCTCACGTTTGAAATAATAGTTGATCATGGACTGGGTAGATGATATGCACTGAGTAGAACAGTGCATAATCCAATGGACCCACCATACCATACAGCTGCTGTAAAGCAACTTCTACAGAAACAGACTTCTGCATAATAGGTGTAATACAAAATGTAAGGCTATAGATAGAGAGATGTGGAATTAAATGAGTTTAGCTGTCAATATATCAATGTGTGAAGCTTCAATGAGTATTGGGACAGACTAGTATTGAAAGACCTCAGAAAAAAAAAATCCCGATCATACGTAAAGGTTGTCGGTTGTAAAAAAGTGTCCACACACATATACAAACATGAACTAAAATTGAGGTTAAAACAAACGCAGAAATATTGGACTCCATTTTCAAATGTTTCTTTACAAAGAAAAATCTGGGATTATTGTCCCAATGTAATTCTCACATCAGTGCAGAGATCAATGGTACTGAGAAACAGTTGAAATTGTTACAATTTAACCCTTTCACATCCCCTGTGAATTGTGTGCATTAAGTTTTACTGTGGTTTAGCTGCAACAGAAGTATTTTTTCTCGGTGGAAACCTGAGGTACACATTTGTGAATGTTCAACCTTTTCGTCAAGTGCAAGTGCTGCTAACTGTTGGGCATCACTACAAAAATCTCAGCTAGTCAATGTAAGAGTGCACCGTAGCATGTAACCACAAGAATACACAGATGTGGTTGGTTCGCTGTATTCCACTGTATAATTGAATATTGTTATTGTTATTTTTCATGGTAATTATTGAATGATCATTTCACTATTTTCTACAATAGAAAATATTTTGTAGGTAGTTATTTTAGTCCATAAAATGAAGTCAGTGTACAAAGCATGTTTCAAAAATGGATACATATTTTTGAAGAAATCTTGCATCTAAAATCATTAAAAAATCACCTAAGAGCATTAGCACAGAAAAAAAATTTTCCTTCCTCCAAAAAAAATTCAGGTCTGAAAGGATTAACAACACTCTGGGGTCCTATCATATTCCATACTGAATTTGCAGCTGAGATATACCATAGATACCTTAAATCAACAGTGGTGAGTGTTTGGAAAAAAGTACAGATCACAACACATCTACAAGGAGGATAGTAGAAATGATCAGAAAACCACAGTCCAGTATCATTGTCATTCATTTGGTGTAGAACCTTAGAATATATGCCAAGCTCAAACTTAATGAGATATCTTGAACAGAATGACCACCTCATTTCCAACACGGTAATGTTGAAAACTTAGATCACGTGAAACTCAACACGTTTCTCACACATGACAGCCTGACAGTCATGCATCGAAGTAGTCCATATCTGGTAGTAATGTCAAACTTTCTGCAGATGATGTAGTTACCTATAACAAATCAGTGTCTGAAATAAGCTGCACAAATATTCCATCAGATCTTGATACAATTTCAAAGTACTGTAAAGGTTCACAACTTGCTGAAATGTTCAGAAATATAAAATTGTGCTCGTCACAAAATGGAAACATGTAGTATCCCACAACTACAACATAAATGAATCCAGTCGCGGATAGATATGAGGGTGCGCGGGGCGCGCGTTCCCCCCTTGCGGGCCCCCGCATTGCCACCTGCGCCACCCCCACCAGTCAGCCCGCAAGCTATTCATTCGTTTCTTTTGTCAGTCGACTCAACTGAACTGAGATATCGAGTAGTTTTACTTTCCTACGTAGGACACACATCCACGTCATCATTATTTCATACGTTTCTGCCTAGTACATAGATTCTGTTATGCAAGTGCTGTTTGTTTGTCCTAGATCTTACTATCCTACTTTGCACACACTGTAAAAAATATTTGCTTGTCTACCTGCATCTATTGCTACAGTAGAAAGTAGTTTTTCAACATTGCGGCATCCAAATACATGGCTGAGGTTGACAATGAACACTTACTCTGACACTGATTGTCCTATTGACTATGTAATTAACCAATTTGCCAGGAAGACTAGGTGCATAGAATTCATCATTTAAGGAAGAGAACCACAATTTTAAATTTTTTATATCAAAAGATGGCATTGTCTTCTATATGTGTACAATCAGTTTAAATGAAACTTTCTTAAACTTTGCATGCGACTATTATTTTTTTATTATGGTAAAAGTAAAGGTAGCTCAAAATATCTTCTGTGCCCCCTCCTTGAGGTTTCTCTGTATCCACCACTGAATGAGTCACAGTTGGAATGGGTCATTGCTTACAAATACCTGGGTATCACAATGTAGGGATATGAAATGGAATGATCACATAGGTCCAGTCTTAAGTAAAATAGGTGCCAGACTGTGATCCAACGTTACAATACTAGACGAATGCAGTAAGTCTACAAAAGGATATTGCACAAAAACATTTGTGTGACACATCCTAGAACATTGTTCACGTGTGTGGGACCCATACCAAATAGGACTATCAGAGGATATTGACAGTTACAAGTAGAGCAAATGGTCACAGATCTGTTTAACCAGTGAGAGAGTGTCATGGAAATGCTGAAAGAAATAAACTGGCATATGCCTGAAAATAGGTGCAAATTATCCAATGAAAGCCTACATATAATTCTAGTACTTACCGGAGATTCTTGCTTAACGCATACATACTCGATCTCTTGCTTCACAGATAGAAGTGGATCAGTCTCCACCTGAATGAAAGGAAATGTGTTATTACAATTGCAATGCAGAATAAACAAATCACAAATAAAGAGCAGTCCACATAATACAAATAATTACTTCACGGCAACTGAATCTCTGTGTCAGATTACGACTCAGACCTACGATTCCTGCTGTCACAAGGACCAAGATACACACAGGCATAGGGAGAGACACAAAATGAATCAAATGTACCTGAACTTAAGTAAACTGTTTGATGGGGATGAAATCAGTGCATCACATTGCAGGTTTGGCAATATCTCTCTACCACTTTCATTGGTATTAGCTCATGTCTACATCACTGCAACCTGCCACACTTCTTGAATGAATGATTTATTTCTCTGTAACTAGGAACTGTGATTAACAAAAAGCATATAACAAAAAAATGATTCTAAGGCACATCAAAGTGAACATCAAGAACAACAATATTGCTGCACAGCAAACAAAGGACAAAATGTGGAATTTGTGCAATAAATTCTCACTGGCATACAACGATGGGCCCAGATGTTAAAGCAGTTACAGAAAAATAAATCATTCATTCAACAACTGTGGCAGGTTGCAGTTTTTTCTTCAGCAATATTTACAGAAACAGTCCAGGTGTTCTCAAACCATCACTGCTAAAATAATGTCATTTCACATCATTGCACCTTCATGGAGTTCATCCTCATTCTTCCATTCATTTCTGTGTATTCAATTCATTACAGCTAAGGAACATACATACAACTCCTGCAATATGAGAAATGTGCAGTAGTTGATTTAGTCAGTGTCATCTTGGCAAGCTGCCGGTTGATGACCTGGACTTAAATCACATGCAGTCTGCAGGAAAACTCAGATTACAGAGATACAGCACAGCTGTACAAAAACTTAGGACTGGGGTACTCACACAGGGGTACCACTGGAATTTTTGCCTCCTGTTCCACCACACTGTATTGAGACACTGTGATTGGAGGAATACTAGTGCCTGATCTGAACTCAGTCCCAGTGTTCTCTCTCTTGCAGTCCTCTGAACACAACAACAAGCATCAACTTGTGACACGCTTTTCTGAAACTGCGTGTAAGTTCTCTTTCATCCCCTACTGAGTTGGCACTCTGAGGAGAAACATTGTGTTGGAGAGGAATTAATCAAGAATTTGATACTGCTTTCCCAACTCCCAACCATCATCTTTCAACCTACCTTACACCAGAGCGGTATGTCACTGTATCTGCATATCAGCTAGCTTCACCAAATATCAACTGAACTGTCACATTTGATCCTAAGATAGATCTCAGGTTACACAATTGACCAGTCTGTCACCAGAACACATATTCTGAAAACTAATACAGTTGTCAGTGTTCTGTTGCATTATGTAATGGGATGAAGCCGACTCCCAGTACTGGTAGGATCAGCTGATCCATTCCACATTCTGTCTTTTGATACCTGGAAGAATTTTTCATCTTTGGGCAGTGTTCTATTAGTGCGCAAATAATAAGGTAGGTGATGAGTTGGTGCACAGTGGCACGCCGTAGTGAACCTCGTGCCACTCTAGCCAGTACCGTACACTGAGGTGACAAAAGTCATGGGATACCTACTGTCATGTTGGGCCTCCTTTTGCCCAGCGTAGTGCAACAAGATACGGCAGGGACTCAACTAGTCACTGGAAGAGCCCTGCACAAATATTGAGTCACGCTGCCTCCATAGGTGTCCATAATACTGAAAGTGTTGCTAGCGCAGGAACTTTAAGTCCACAAATGGCTGAAAATGGTCTCCGAGTAGCCGAACATAATGATTTTCAGTCAATGATCAGTTCAGTTGGACCAGAGGACTCAATCCTTCCGCGTAAATACAGCCCGCACCTTTATGGAGCCACCACCAGCTCGCACAGTGCCTTGTTGACGAACTGGGCCCACGACTTTGTGACGTCTGTGCCACACTCAGTCCCTACCGTCAGCTCGAACTAACTGAAATCGGGACTCATCTGACCATCTCACTGTTTTCCAGTTGTCTAGGGTCCAACTGATGTGGTCACGAGCCCAAGAGAGGTCCTGCAGATGATGTCGTGCAGTAAGCAGTGCCACTTGCATCAGTCATCTGCTGCCTTAGCCAATTATTGCTAAATTTCACAACACTGGCCTAATGGATACATTCGTCACGTGTCCCACATCGATAACTATGATTATTTCAAGCAGTGTTACTTGTCTGTTAGCACTGTGAGCACTACACAAATGCCACTGCTCTAGATCATTAATTGAAGGCCGTTTGCCAGTACATTGTGATAAGAGGTAATGCCTGAAATTTGGTATTCGTGGCACTCTTGTTGTGACGGATCTCAGAATATTGAAATCCCTAAGAATTTCCAAAATGGAATGTCCTACGCCTCTAGCTGCAACTACCATTCTGCGTTCGATGTCTGTTAATTTCAGTCGTGCAGCCACGATAGCTCTGCCAATGCACTGCCCTTTTATACCTCGTGTACACGATACTACAACCATCTGTATATGTGCACATCGCTATTCCGTGACTTTCGTCACCTCAATGTAATTCTACGACGTCCACCTCTAGTGTATGCTTCAAGGGACACACAAAACATTTAGTGCAGATTTTTGTGTTAGTTTAGTAAGGTGAAGGTGCTTCATTATGGGTGGCATTAAGCAAACAAGACAAGACCAGCTTTCTGAGCATATATATTTTCCTAGGGGGAGTCAGAAGCAGGAACATGGCACAGTTGCCACAGCAGGCAACATCTAGAGTGTGAGGTGTGGCACAGACCACACTGGTGATGCTGCAAAGTATTATCCCTCTTTCTCTACATAGAGTGTACAGGATGACAATTACTGATCCATATGAAAAAATAAAAATAAAATAGTTGTAAACTACAGTTTGCACACACTTTATTCAACATGTAAATGTCACTACAGATATTCAGATTTTGGTTATGACACGTTTGATACGCCTGCCATCATTGGCGACGATGTGGCGCAGACGAATAGCGACATTTTGCACGGTCCACTGACGTGTCGGAACATCGATGCTGTCGATGACCTCCTGAATGGCTGTTTTCAGTTCAGTAATGGTTTTGGGGTAGTTGCTGTACACCTTGTCTTTAATATAGCCCCACAAAAATGAGTCACATGTGTTCAGGTCTGGAGAATATGGCAGCCAATCGAGGCCCGTGCCAGTGGGCTCTGGGTGCCCAACGCCGGAATGCGGTCCCCAAAGTGCTCCTCCAGAACATCGAACACACTCCTGCTTCGATGGAGTGGAGCTCCGTCTTGGCTGAACCACATCTTGTCAAAATCAGGATTACTTTGGATAATGGGGATGAAATCATTTTCCAAAACCTTCACATACCGTTTGGTAGTCATCGTGCCATCAATGACTATCGCACAGGTTATTCCGTGACTGGACATTGCACATCACACAATCACTCGTTGAGGGTGAAAGACTTCTCTATCATGAAATACGAATTCTCAGTCCCCCGAATGCACCAATTTTGTTTATTGATGAACCCATCCAAATGAAAGTGGCTGGCAACAACAAGGCACATAGTAATTCCCGTCATGCAGGCAACAGTCCAGTTTGAACGTTCTAATACAAACCGTTCAGAAGTTATGGCAATTTTATTTCATGTAGTTCAATAACTGTCACCCTGTATTACACAACTGCATTCTCCATCTCTCCCTACAAAGACAGCATCGTTCAGCTGCCTTTTTACTTGCACACCACTCTAGTACCGAAACATATGCCATCACTATGACTGAAAATTTACAGCACCACTACAGGTAGCACTTCACACCCGTTTTGTAAGAGTCACACGAGACCACATACAACAGTATTTTACGTCATAATTACACTATTTTTAAACCCCACTTACACTTATCGTAGATAACAACAATTATCTGGAAAAGTTGAAAATATTCAAACCAGTAATGCCAATCTTTTATTATCCATGATCAACTTCAAATAAGTCAACATTATCTTCCTGAAACCACACACACTACAGATGCAAGAGGGGTGGTTTAATTGGAGCTAAATTAGGAGATAACAATCACACAATTAAAGTTTCTGGAAAAAAGACGACTTGCACAAATTATCTGTTTATAATTTTTTTTTAAAAAATGTTTTATCAGAAATTAATCATACGATTAATGATTACAAGATACAATGCAAATACAGAAACTGAAAATAACAAGAAATGGTGCCCATTTCTACTCTACATCGATACTCTGAAAGTGACTGTACGGTGCATGGCAGAGGGCACCGTGTGCTGCTACTAGTCATTCCCTCCCCTCTTCCACTCACAAATAGAGCGAAGGAGGAACAACAGTCTGTACACCTCCATATGAACCCTAATTTCTCCTATTTTCTCGGTCCTTACATACAATGTGTGTCAGCAGTAGGATCATTTGGCAGTCAGATTCAAATGCCAGTTCTCTAAATTGTCTCCATAGTGTTCCTCGAAGACAACATCGCCTTCCCTCCAGCAATTCCCATTTGAGCTCCTGAAGCATCTCTGTATCACTTAGGAGTTGTTTGAATCTACCGGTAACAAACCTAGCAGCCCGGCTCTGAACTGCTTCAATGTCCTCCTTCAATCTAACCTCGTACGGATCCCAAACACTGGAGCAGTACTCAAGAACAGGTTGCACCAGCATCCTATATGTGGTCTCCTTCACAGAAGAACCACTTTCATAACATTCTCCCAATAAACCATTTGCCTTCCCTACCACAGTTCTCACATGCTCATTCCATTTCATATCACTTTGCAACTTTACGCCCAGATATTTAAATGACTTGACTGTGTCATGCATGAGACTACAAACATTACACGTTTGTTCTCCCTACTCATCCTCATTAATCAACATTTTCCACATTTGGAGACAGCTGCCCTACAGTCACTCATCTTCAACACCTTATTATATACCACAGCATCACCAGCAAACAACCACAAATTGCCACTCACCCTGTCCATCAAATCATTTATGTATATAGAGATAAACAGCAGTCCCATCACACTTCCCTTGGGTCCTCCTAATGATACCCTCGTCTCTGACGAACACTTGCCATCGAGGACAATGTACTGGGTTCTATTACTTAAGAGGTCTTCAAGCCACTCACATATCTGAACTCACTATGTATGCTCATACCTTCGTTGACAGCCTGCAATGGAGCACTAAGGTAAATGCTTTCTGAAAATCTAGAAATATGGACTCTACCTGTTGGTCTTCATCCGTAGTCCTCAGTATATTACGTGAGAAAAGGACAAGCCGAGTTTTGCAGGAGCAATGCTTTCTAAAATCACACTGATCATAGACATAATGTTCTCAATCTCAAGAATGTTTATAATGTTCAAACTGAAAATTATTATTATTAAGACATATGATAGGATACACAAGAGATTTTTCTGGCCAGGTTTATTTAGGAGTGTCCATCACTATGTGTCGCACTGTCGAGAGTGCCAGAGGAGAAAGGCAGTTCCTCAGAAACCACCTGGCCGACTCATACCAATTCCACCAGCCGAAATGCCTTTCCAGCGTGTTGGGATTGACCTCCTCAGACGATTTCCAATGTCTGCTAGTGGAAATAGATGGATTATTGTTTGCACTGATTATCTGACTGTGCTACTCAGCTTCTTCTGAGACATTGCTCCCTCCTTCAGAGACAGCGTCATATAGTGGTTATGATACTGGAGTGTTGCATGGAGGGTTGTGAGTTCAAAATTCACCTGAACTGTAAAATTTTAATTTCTATATTCGGTTCGAGTACATTCTAGAAGTATCCACAAATGGCAAGAATCATTGTACTGAAATGTTCTGTAGCTGTGTATATATCGTACGTGTTCTGGCCAGAGGTAGTTCGCTCTGCTCTCTTGTATGTGCAAGTGCCGAATAAACCTTCGTTAAGTGAAGTTAGTATTCGTCATTCATCTACTTACACCTTCCTCTACGTGACAATATTTCTGTCAAGTGCAATGAACACTCCACCTCCTATGGCCTCTAATCCGTCTTTCCGATATACATTCCATGACTCGCTAAGTATCTCGAAGCTTCCCACTTCGGGTTTCAGTCAGATCTCAGTCCCAAGAATAATTTTAGTGCAAGAACTTTCCTGCAGGGCAGTAAATTCAGGAACTTTATTACAAATCATTCTGCAGTTTAATGATAAAACTTTGAAAGTTGAAGTGTCTTTACTCTGAACGCTGTCTGCCTTCCCTTGCTGTGTGTCAACTGGTGAATGTTGATCAGAGCACCTCAAGCTACTGCCTAGCCTAAAAAACCATCATGTGCACTCTACAAGTACTCTGCTACCTGAATAGCTGCTTCCTTTGTGTAGTGCACTTCTGACCACTCAGGAGGAGCCGTACAAATCCCCACCCAATAATGCAGATGTAGAAATTTGCAGTGTAGACCATCACGGAGTCGACGAAGCCTTTGACTGAGACCCTGCACTTGGCTCCAAGCTAAAGGACCCCAATCATCTCTGGGAACAATGCCACAAATTTCGAGCTCTGATTGCACCCCACGTGCGAGGCCAACATTCTTCACCACCTCCGCCAGCCATCTGTACGAACTGAGGATGGCCTCAGACCCCACGCACCAGCACGAGCCACAACTTGCAGACAACACACTGCAGGGTGCACACTGGATAGCCACAGGCAACACCGCCTCCACATCTCAGACGAGGCCCTCTCGCAGACATACTGAGCGCACATTGGCTTTCTTTCCAGCTCCGAATGTTGTCTGCCTAAGGGGCTCCATATCGCACCTAACACTGAGCTTTAGATAATTAGTAAACCCCTCCCCGTAAGTGCCTACTATGACTCTGCTGAAGGAGCAGCCATTTGTCCACTCACAGGGTGAATGGGCGAAGCCAGGCAGCCAGTCTACACATTGGCCCTCCACCTCAAGTGACGCAAACGCATTGCCACCCACCACTCGATCTGTGTGAGGTCGGATCCACTGTGTCGGGTACACCGTGAGGTGCCTCGGAAGCAGGGCCCGTGGGCACAACAAGCAACACCTGAGGTGTCCCGTACGACACGACAGATTCTCCGTCACCACCACACCCCGAGGCAACAGCCTGAAGGTGACTAACCTTAGCAAAGAGCGCGTTCAGCTGTTTGTGAACTGTAGCCAGTTCCTCCTGCATCTGCACACAGCACGCACACATCCTAACCGTACTAGAAAGACTAACTGAGGTAGTAAACTATAAAAGCAGACAGAATCCCATATATGTAATTTGCTACCTTCCTTACGTGTCACCAACAGGCCCAGATGCATTAATGAACTATGCAGCTGGCTCTTCAGTGAGCAACTATTGTGTTACAGACTGAATGAATTCGTCCTTACAAAAACCCAAGATTGAACAGAAACAAATGTACAAAATTTAATAAATATACTTCGAGGAAAACGAAGAAAAAGATAAACACTTAACCTGTCACTCTGCAGATGTGAATCTGCTGAGAACTTCTACCCGACTGACAGTTTGGCATAACAAACTGCTAAAGCACATTGTCTCAAGAAATATCGCAACAGTTTATTTTGGCAAAAGTTTACTTTTACAATCTCAGTAGTATTAATCTATTCGTATCTAGTTTCAATCGTATATAATGATCATCTTTACATCTGGGCATTCACAATTTGTGAGTGATCATTGGTCAGCCAAGTCACAAATTACACAATAAAGGTTTCCTAGATGGCATCAGCATCAAACCCTCAATAACATTTTATGCTCTTATTACTCATAATATGTTTATACAAACAGAAACAGGTTTAAGGCTAGTGTTTGAGAATTTCTTTATACTCACTCCTGACCGATTACATTTGGCTAAAAGAATTTGACTCAGCACTTTTGTGAACACTGTGATCTGGATACAATCGTTATAAACAACTGAAATGATTCATTAGGCATTTATATCACACAACAGACTGTAAAAATAAACTAGCCCTGTAACAAACTGTATTAGGCATTGAAACCTGAGATTAAACGGGAGATCTTGAAGGATCATACCTTCACAAATCAACTTTTCAATTTCTTTCGATTTGGGGTTCAATGTGTCACAGTTTGTATTTCTTACTAATGATTTTTCCAAAGTTACCTCTTGTTACAGAAAGTTGTCAAGAAATCCCACTAGTCCTCTTTGCAGCAGACACATCCGAGGTGATTTGTGAACAGCAGCAGTCATTGCTCTACGATGGCCCGAGCAAGCTTTGGAGGTGGCAATGATCCTCTACCACCTGGGGTATAGAGTTGGAACAGCAGCAGTCACTACTCGAGGATTTGATTTTTTGTGTTTCAAGTTCAAAGTCTGAACTTTCAGTAAAAGCTCCAGTTGAGAACTATCAGAACCGAAGGTGCAACTTTAATTGGAAGCTCTGTTATGCCACTAATACAACATTCAGTGCTGGTACCTAATTTGCCCATATTTAAGCTTAATGAGCAACAATTTTTCTTCCAATATCTAACAGGGTCAGGAATTATAATGTGAAACTCAAAAAGGCTTTATGTGAAGGTATTTTGTTTTTTATGCACAAAATGTAACAACTCCCTGGCCGCACCTGTGTACTTCTTGTGACTACCGTGACAGGGTCCATTTCTGAGGAAAGGAGGCTGTCTTCAGCCTGGAGTTGAAGGGCCGGCTTTCCCTAAACCTCCCAAATTGACAGTGGTGTGAGCACAGAAGGCTGACTCAGCATCTAGTCCACAATGGCCTTTGCAGAAAAGCTTGTAAGTATCCTGACAGGAAGTGGCAGCTTACAGAAGCACAGTAAGTGGGAGCAGGAAATGGCCAATGAAAATGCCGATATTCTGCTCCTTATTCTGACTGGCTGACATGCCTAATGTTAAATAATTTTGGGGAGTAGTTTGGAGCTTGCAAAGAAAGCCAAGGAATTAGCTGGACGCCCTCTCGGGGTATAGAAGTCTCTCGCTCTCTGGGATGGGGCTGGTATTTCTGTGGTGTATTTGGAGGAGTCATAGGTGGGTAATACTTTGAGATGAACCAAGTTATTTCTTGTAGTACGGAAAATTGAAAGATTCTGAAAGTGTATGCCTCTGCACGGTCATGGATTTTGGGTTGAACCATTCCACTTTTCTAAGTGTGTGTTGTAGTTTAGCAAATTTGCAGGCACTCAATAGGAAGAGGCCTCATATTAAGTTTTGGAATGAAGTAGCTTGTCGGACATTTAGTGTATAAGACAGATTTAGTGAGGTTTCCATTAAAGCCAATAAATTATGCTCATTTCTCTGGAAACTGAAGTCTGTTGTTTTTGTGCGACTATTTCCCTTTTGATTTTTGACCGTATTATCACCAGAAGCTGCTAGGAGCCTGTTGGAGATTGGGGTAATGGATTGCCTTCAGTGAACATATTCCAGTGCAGAGGTCAGATCTTTGAATATTTCTGAGAGTAGTTGCATTGCTGCAGGAGTTCGATTCGGTGATTTGATTCATACTAACAGGTTGTGTAGGGCTAGGACTTGAACACGTGTAAACAGGAACTGCTTTTGAGAAAATCGAGTTTGAAAATTTTAGGCACGCTTATAGCATGTACAGTTGCTAGTACTAAAGTGGTCTGCAGCCTGGCAAGTAAGTTCTTAGTTTTACGAGTGTAAGATACCTGGACTGAAGAGGGAAAGATCTGAACTACATCTGTGTATGATATTTATCTACATTTAAGGAAGTTTGTCACTATATGTCAGTTCCATGTTACATTTTTGAAAGTTCTCTCAGACAGTTATTTCAATTCATTTGGCAGTAAATTATAAATTACTGCTATCTCAATACATAATCTACTTGCTATCAAAGTCAGTCTTCTACTGACCATATGAAAGAGTCTTTCTTTACTCACATTACTGTTTATAAAACTTAAACAACATAAACAGTGATAGCATTAAAACTAATAAACATATTCGTGTTCCTGGCTTTAATTCTTCAACAATTTTCATATGTCTCTTAGTATATTTGTGTGTCAGTTATCACCTCACAATACAATTCCACAAGACAGAAAGGGGTAGATTAAGAGAAACTACACAGTTCTTAATGCAACAGTAGTAACATTTATTACTATCATTTTACCGTTATCATTAAACTGTGTTCGTACATTGATATGACTGATATTTACAGCCCAATAAGGAAAAGTGCCTAATATACTGACAAGTGGTAGCACTCATCGAGTCCAGAAACAATTTTCCATAAATGTGGATGCTGAAAAGCATACTTTCTGATATCTGAACAGATGTGCACAAAAAGAGCTGAAAGGCATTTGTGGATATGAACACAGTCATTGCTTGGTGCTCCACCCATTGAACCAATTGAGTCACATTTTTTGTCTGTTGGTATCATTGAAATACTGATACTGTTTCAGAACTAAGTAGTCAATCAGCCTGTTGTGGGGTCCAAGTCCTGTTGTACAGTAGTCTCAGTTGTGTCAGTGTGTGATACCGTACAGTAAATTATTCATGACTCTGGGTATGTATCATGTTGTCTTCTTATTTAAACAGATTATGTCACTTCAGTGTTCACTGTTATTGTGCTGTTTGTATGTACAAACATGAATGATTACATCCATTTTGTTTCTATTTTTCACCACTTGTATGGAATAGAAGCCTAATTTTACTCAAGTGATAAAGGTGGATATGACTTTCTGCTATGGTTCAGTGAATGGAACACTGCCATTGCTCTATGGTCACAGGTTCCCTGGCACCCCAAACGATAGACAGGAATTCAATTTGGACCCCCAAAACTGAGGATCTTGTGCTATACTTAGGGGACGAATATCCTAATACCAGAATAAAACAATTTGTGGACAGTATGAAGCATATTTTTGTCTGAGCAGCAATTCATGAACAATTTCTGTATCCATACCATTTTCAGTGCATGCAGACACTAAGGCCACAATACGACTGTGGCGGGCTGCAGTTTTGCCAATAGCTCTCTCAAAAGTGTGGTGCAGACCCACTATTTACATACAACAAGGTTACTTACAGACTCCTCTAACCTCTTCCATTTTCTTCATATTTATAGTATTTGAAGTTCAGTGCCCAGCACCAATTTCATAAACAGTACGAAGCCATTTCCACAAAGTGTGTTATTTTAAATTGTGGGCAACTGCAGCCAAATCTCCACATTTTGAATGACATGATCTGCACTGGCTGTACAATACTTTTAGTAAAAGTCGTGACCAGTTTCGTGTCAATCGAAGATGCATCTTCAGGTGAGAGAGATTCTTTTTTAACAATTCATAGCAGAAAGCTAACTGCCTTAGAGCCACTCCCCATTATTCACATCAAATCAAACTCACAGTGCTAAAAGTGATAGTCGATAGTTGAAATGGAGGGGATACCAGAACGGTGCCACGGGTGGGAAAGGGGGAACCCAGAGCAGTGCTTGGTAGGTGATGGTAGATGCTTGGTAGATGATGATCTCCTGTTTAAAAAAACCTTAAGGCAGTTCCTATTGCAAGGATCATTTTATACATTAGAAGAGTTCCTGAACTACAGTGCTTAACATCTCTTGTATTGTAAATTGCAAATGTAAGCCCAAATTTGTATTTGTAATACCGAATATTTTTATTGTAAACATATATTTTGCAATATTTATTTCTCTGTAACACTTATTATTTTGTAATCTTTATCTCTCCCTAAAATGTATTTTTGTAGTGGGACCTAAGTTACTGTTTTTTGTTTTGTAATCTCTATCTATTTCTAAAATGTATTTTTTTTGTAGTGGGACCTAAGTTACTGTTTACTGTTTTTGTTTTGTTTTATGTATTACCATAAATTCTGGCCAAAAGCTTGTAAAATTGACACGTTCCATATCCTGTGATACTGTCACAACATGGATCACCGGAACAAGAGATAAATAAATAAATAAATAAATAAATAAAATAAATAGTCACTACTGCCTTGCCTGCTGTTGCTGCTGCTCAGTCATGATTCTGCTATATCCTTCATTTTAACTATGAGCTACCACTTTTGGCACAATACAAGTTTATAACCTGATGTGGATGATGGGAAGTGGCTCCAAGGCAGTTAGCTTTTCATTGTGACTTGTCAAAAAAAAGGATATCACCTGAGGATGTGTCTTCAATTGATGCAAAATTGGTCATGATTTTTAATTTTGAAAAATATTGCCATTGCAGATTGGATGACTGTTAACTACAGAACATTTCTTTTTTTTAGTAGCCAGCTTCTGCTATTCAGTCTGTGGTCTCTATTACCTCTAACTCACTGACAAATAAACTAAAATTATCTGAACCTGAATTAAGTTCCTTTTAGTACATTTAACTATACACTGAAATTAAGTAATGATAATGAATAAATTGAATGCCCATGACTTAAGCGTGTGAACAAAAAGCATCAGAAATAAACAAGACCAGATAGCAATGGTATTTCATCACCAATGACAACTACATCAATCTAATTAAATGCTGAATCTAAAGTGTCTGAAATCTATCTGCAATACTCTAAATTTTAACAGGAAGTGGTGAACATTTAGAAGTAAAATATTTTTTGTAAATATATGTAAATTTTTGAAAAAACCTCAGTGTGTGTACCATGTAATCTAGAAGCAATTATTGTGATTGTCAGTTTGAGTAGACCATTGCTTTTCACAATTTGTTGTTAGTACACTCTACACAAGTATCCACCTGTTGCTGCCTCTGCCAGTTAGTGGATAATTTGACTTGTCCCACATCCCTGAAGGCTCTCTTCATGAGGGGATTGACAGAACACAATGAATGACTGAATGGGAATGAATGAATGATCACTGTTTCTCTGGAAGTGTAGGGACCTTCCCATCATGAACTGTTCTACTAGATACATACCCATCCAGTGTTTAGTGAACTATTCCTCTAAATTTGATTCACAGTTCCTTTAAGCACTCCTACTCAGATGTAAATGTTTCATGTTCTTCCATCGGATATAATACTACTGCATCCCTCTCCAGCTTACTAAATATGTAAACCTTTCTGTGTGTTTCAGTTCCACTTTGCACTTCTGTCATGATTGTCACTACCACTGCCTCCTGCTGATTGATACCGCTGTCAATGTGAACATCCTCAAAGTAGTTACATCTAATAGTTGCCAATAGTTCTATATGACACTCCACTGCCATTCTGAACTATCTGTTGTAGTTGGTTATCATAGAGAGCATTTCATAGCATTTATGGGGAGTCTTTACTGGCCCACCCTTACAAAACTGAATTATCTCAATCAATTGTTAGATGATTAGTCTCCTATAATGATGGCAGTATGATTGGGTAATGTATATGCCAGCTGGCTGAGGTTTTCTCTAAAATTTTGTTTTGCATCTGGCAGTGAGTCAGACATCCGGTAGAAAGAAACAGTTACAAGTTCATCCTCACCCTTTATACTGTGTCTTGCCCAAACAGCCTTGCATGGGCCTTCTTCAATTTCTATCATAGATCACAGTGTACTTAGTTTTTTGTCTGCTGCAACATATGCTTCATTTTTGTTTCACATAAGCCTATCCTTTCGGTATTACTTACCCCATCTCATTGCTGCCAATTGTGGGTTTCGGCCACTTTTCCTCTTTCTGGCATTATGCAAGTTCCACTTTCTTTCTTTCTTTCTTAACTGCTTGAAACTACATGACTTTTGAATGCTTTGACATTAGGATTTTAATCATTTCATATGTGGGGACCATAGGTTTGGGTCTTCAGCTCTCATTATCTGGACTAGTAGCTGAGTCGCCTAACCGAAAGAATTCTTTTGTGCATCTACCCGTTGGTTGGTTGGTTTGGGGAAGGAGACCAGACAGCGAGGTCATCGGTCTCATCGGATTAGGGAAGGATGGGGAAGGAAGTCGGCCGTGCCCTTTGAGAGGAACCATCCCGGCATTTGCCTGGAGCGATTTAGGGAAATCACGGAAAACCTAAATCAGGATGGCCAGACGCGGGATTGAACCGTCGTCCTCCCGAATGCGAGTCCAGTGTCTAACCATCTACCCGTGTAGCAGCCTCTGTTGTGTAGAGCAGAGCTTTCCTGTTTAGGTGGACCCTACTGTTCTTAACCCTATGGCTGAAAGGCCCCTACACATGATCAAACAATTCATCAAATTTTACTATGTTTGCCAAATATTTGACTGTGTACAGTGCTGCTTGAAATGTTTGTCAAACACAGCACGTATCACAGAAATCTCGACTGATGGAAAATTTGAGAAGATGGCAGGCACTGTGTTGATGTTTCACCGCAAACATTCGATGAAAAAGTTTTATTACAATTGATAGCACCATTTCCACAAATACAGAACCTACAATGAAGGATAAAAACAAAATAGCAATGGCAATTACCAAAATGGTAGAGGTGTAGCACAGTCCCCAGCAGTATATTATGCAGGAAGATGTTAAGAAGAAAATCAATATTCTGCACACAAAATGCAGCAGGGAGTGTAATAAAATTAATACACACAAGTTCTCCTTTTCTTCCATAGATGATGTAGCCTACATGTTACCACATTGTGGTATTTTAATGAACTGTCACAAGAGAAATAAGAAGAGAAAATAATTTTTTGCATAATCGTATCTTTTTTTACAGTTTGAGGGCAAAGAAACTCTAAACAAGTTATTAACAGTTTCTGCAGAAAGGTTCAGAGTCTTCTCATTTTAAACCATTCCCTGGACCAGCATCTTTTAACAGAGTGCCAGAGTCAATGTTAGAAATGCCATTCCCACTAGTCTCAAAATGCAGCATATACAAACAGTGTTTGAGGTTAAACTAACACACTTTGTCGGTATGTCTACAGGCTTATTGTCAAATGTGGGTTCAGATAAGTGTGAATTTGACAAACATGTAGGATTATTTACAGGGCCTACAGCCCATAAAGTCATTGCCTAAATTATAACAGACCCTTCATAGCCTCTGGTTTAAAACCTCTACTCAACTAGGGATCAGAGGGGTATGAAGACAATGATGCAGGTTCACCTTCAGTGAAACTCCATGAGCAACCCTGATCTTCTCCACCTTCTCTGCCATTTACTCCAAGACTGAAATCACATCCCAGAAGGCAGATGTCATTTGCTGCAACATACACAACTTTCTGCAGCTGGCTGCACCTGTTCCCTCAATGCCTTTAGCACAGCCTCCTCAACATGTTTAATGAGACCCACACCCTCTTTCAAAACACCTGATACTGCTTACCTAAGGTGTAGCATTATTTGAAGTACATTCAAACTATCAAGGATAACAGACTGCACCCCATTTGAACATGTTTTTCCATGACAGCGACCTCCCTAACAGGTGAAATCTGTCGAAGTAACTCAGTTTCAAATCACCGGTACAGGTGTAGTACCATGATTGTGACCCCATACCTGCCTCCCGTGTACAAAGGCCTACACCTGCCACAGACTCGGCAGCAAGTCGAATCATTGTGTAGTGACAGGTAAGTGCTGTATTTCTTGGAGAGGAGACAGTATCTATGGGATACTTTAAGTACCTCTGGTATCTCTTTGATAGTTATCCCCACATACTCATTTGCAGTAGCTTTCTGGACAATTCCAACTGCTTACAAACAGCAACAAACTCATCCTATGCACAAGAGTTGCAATAACAAAAGGCATTTAATGATGCTCACTCTTTAACATATATACTATTTTGTGGATGAAGATTATAGTGACAGATTGAGCTATAGTAAAGCTTAGTGTCAGGCTGTGCTGTAGTATAGCCTGAGGTTTTCATTAGGTTCAGAATTGAACTGATTTTAAGTTGGCAATGCCAACAAATGTGATAGTGTAAGAACACAACTAACATTCTCTGCTAAGTGAAGTTTACATATTCTTTATGAGGTGATTTTTCTTTATAAGATCAGTTAGCAACATAAACAAGTATGTCCTGTTAAGTAAAATAAATGGAAACCCACCTTGGTGATGGTGGAGCATCACCTCAACATACATGCATGAATATAAAATTTTCGGCCCAGTCTCTGGCTACTGTGGTCATCTGTACGAGAGTTGCATTTGCGTGTGTGCGTGTGAGAGAGAGAGAGAGAGAGAGAGAGAGAGAGAGAGAGAGAGAGAGAGAGAGAGATTGTCTCTTTGTTGTGCCTATCTGCGACTCTGCAATATAGTAAGTAGCAATTATCCTTTTCTCAATATTGCTGAATACAAAATTAACAAGAATTTGTGGTTTGGCCAACAGGATTTTCCTTAAATATTTGACCTTTAAAGAATCACGTCAATACAAGGTACCTTGCTATAGTTAGCTTATAAAGGTCCACTTTTATAAGATACTTGTAGGAGATCCCTAAAAGCAGTTTACCAATAGCACTGCTGTTCAATGCTAGCGTTTTATGTATATAATCATGTTAAATTATGAAATGCAACACGTTTCACACAAAACTTCCCACGAAAAGCATAAGCTAGGGGAATTATTGCCTGGTTAAGTGCATTCTATGCTCAAACAGGGGCTCACGTAAAACATGGTGTGGTATTGTGGGGTAATTCATCAGATGCTCTTAGCGTTTTTAGAATCCAGAAGAGACACAGGAAGATCATTAATGACGGAAAAACTAGACACTCTTGTTGACAGAACTTAAGATGCTAACACTGCTTTGCTCATGTATTTACAGGACTGCAAGAATCTTAGAAAAATCACAAGGCACCATCCGAACACAGGCTAAAGAAACACAATGAAAGCCACAAACAGAGTAAATTCAAATCTGCATTTGGTTCATGTTAATACACAACTATGGCAAAAAGGAGCATTCCACATGGACCTTTAGCTGTTCAATATGATCAATGCAAGTATGGTACAAAGTCTGTTGAAGGCAACACATAAATATGAAAAGTCATTAAGTCTTACTTGCTGTGTCCCAGTTTATAACTGAATACCTAGAACAGTATCTTATGACTAAGTGCAAGTAGCGTTCTGTTTGGCAGGGTCATGTAGTGTAAATATCTGGGAATAACGTACCAAAGTGATATGAAAATGTGCGAGCTCGTGGTGACTCAGATAGGGAAAGTGAATGGGTGACTTAGTTCTATTGGGAGAATTTTAGGAAAGTGAGGTCCATGTGTGAAGGATAGCACATATGGGGCACTAGTAAGATTCATTCTTGAGTACTGCTTTAGTTTTCGGAATCCGCACCATGTAGAATTAAAGGAAGGCATCGAAGCAACTCAAGGCAGGCTGCTACATTTGTTGCCAGTATGTTCGAATAACACCTAAGTACAGCGGAGATGCTTCGGAATTCAAATGGCAATCACTGAAGGGTATACGACGTTCTTTCCGAGGAACACTAATGAGAAAATTTAGAGAACCGACATTTGTAGCTGACTGCGGAGCAGTCATACTTCTGCCAACATAAATTTCGAGTAAGGGCCACGAAGACATAACAAATTACGGTTCGTACAGAGGCATAAAGACAGTCATTTTTCCCTCGCTCTATTTGAGAGTCGAACGAGAAAGGAAACGACTAATAGTGGTTCGTGGTACCCTTCGGGACACACGATTGCTTGCGGTGCATGTATGTACATGTAGACATATGAACTACTCAGAAGTAAGTCTCGTATGAACCTACTGAAATTTATTGTAAACCATAATCTACCCGACGTAAACAGTAGCAAAGTTCGCCCGGCATCTGTGGCACACTGTGTAATATTAGATCACACAGACCAAATAGGGCTATGTTGTTTTTACGATAAAACTAACCATTTCCATCGCGAATGCTCAGAAGTTCAGCTCTTTCACAAATTTTACGCCAAAACAGGATTACTTCTCAGATTCACAGCGCTTGAATCTACACACGTCTTTTCCCAATTCTGTAATCTGTAAACTGATAAGAGATAACGAATTTAACTGAAGTTCCAACGGTTGGTAAGGGATGCGCTATTAATCGATTAATCGTAATTATTCTGGTAATCGATTACGGCTACATCAATACGACTTTCACGCCATTATTTTACATAATATTACCCTTATAATTAATTATTTCAATTGTCTCTTTTTTTCTTCTAAAGTTGACTTGCGCTTTATTACGGAAAGAAGTGCGACTGCCCCCTACATTGAATAACTCATCGTGTTGGCACAAATTATTTCGTGTCGACTGTGTTTTGTTTACGATTGCTACCAACATCAACGAGCTAACAGTAGTAGTGTGGCGAAGTCTGAAGCGTCACAATTCTCAAATAAATAACTTAACATGTGTGTTTGGACATGAATGTCTCTATGAAGTGCTTTCACAGAAGCTTGCTACTTCTGTTATTTATACCATAGCTATGGATACGTACGAGTTGCGCGAATGCGTGAGTTTACGCTCATACTGGCATTTCCACAGCGCGCCTTTTGAACCAGTGGCCACGAAATGCGCAGACAAGCCGAGTAGTGGTTACTTTCCATTAACTCTGTTAATATTATACCCAAAATGGAATGAGTAGCCAATGGAAAAGCGCAGAAGAACAGAATCCGCGCAAATCACAGCATACTGCACTGCTGTACTAAAAACAGATTTTCGGTCGTCCTGTACAGCAGTTGCAGCATTCTGACAAACGAGAGCCTTCGATGCCATCCTATAACCAATATACTTTATGCAGATTATTCTGGTATATACACATTCTTTAAGAAAAAAATTAACTCACTCTATTTTATAATACTTCAGATATGGCAGTCCGGCTGTTAAGGCATTAATATTACAGTGCATCAGTGGACCATATACGATGTTGACTATGATTTGGTGGATTCTTTGAAACTCACACTTCCTCTTTTAAATCCGTTTTTTCTGTATCCCATCAGAAGTATGCTTTCGCTTATCTTTTTTTATTTTACACATGTCCAAAGCATTTTATGAAGTTCTTGGAGCCTACTGGTAACCTATTAAGGTGCAAGCCATCTTTTTTAAAACGGTTCAAATGGCTCTGAGCACTATGGGACTTAACTTTTGAGGTCATCAGTCCCCTAGAACTTGGAACTACTTAAACCTAACTAACCTAAGGACATCACACACATCCATGTCCGTAGCGGTCGCGCGGTTCCAGACTGTAGCGCCTAGAACCGCTCGGCCAATTCGGCCGGCATGAATGCAGTGGCAGCACAGTGTGCTGTGGTTTTTGCGTATTCTGTTCATTTGCGTTTCTGAGTTGGTTATATTAATTACTAACTTCTGTATACGTTCAAAGCAGTTATTGGAAAATAGCCACCCCCGGCCGCCTCTGCGCACATCGCCAGTGATTCAAAAGGCACGCTGCTGAGTATTCAAAGACACAAGACTATAGCATATTTTAACACATACACAATACACATTTTTGCAGAGCTACGAAGCAAAAACTTAACCAGCTATTGAACTTATTACCTTTACTTTTCAAGTACATTATTTCACTTAGCAGGCTATGAATAATATTTCACCGAGTATTTTGCATCTTTCTGAGACAGTGAGATGATGATGACATACCTAAATAGCTTTATCTTCTGGTACTGAATTTGTGGGTGTCGCCAAAAGAACATCTGTGAGTGCACAATGAAATGCAGCATTATTCTGTGGCGACGAGCGCACGGACAATCTGCTTTACTCTTTGAGTTTTATTAGTATTCTTCGTATTCACTTAGATTTTTCAATTGATTGGTGTTTGAGCTTTAGGAAATAAATACTTATTGCCTGACTACTACGTTGCATCTCTTTAGCAGACGGCGATAAGCTGTAGTTGGTTAAAAATTTATACCTGTCCTAAAAAATACGTGGACGAAAGAAAGCTGAACAACGAAGAGCTGTCGAGGAAAGTTGTGAAATCAGTTGATTGTAAACAGCCAGTTGTATTTTATACTGATAAAAAGCCCTGCTAACTCGTTGCTTGCATCTCAGTCTCCTTAAAAGTTCTGTAGTGAAAATAAAATATGGATTACAAAAATAATTTACGTTCTGCTGTATATACTTCGGAAAACGAAAGACAGATGGAACAGCGTTATCTCCCCGCCTTCTGCAATTTACGTAGCTCGCAAGGAAAGAGCTTTCTTCGAAACGTTCACAGCATAGAAAATAGTTTTCTGTCTGTCGGAAACCTTGCTTGTGACAGCGTTAGACCATTTTTCCCCCAAGCGCCATTCGAGTGGAATAGTAGAGAAGTAGTATGATAATGGTTCGATGAACCCTCTGCCAGGCACTTAAGCGTGAATTGCAGAGTAATCACGTAGATGTAGATGTAACAGATGTGACTCTGAAACAGGAAACCTTCAAATAAATGCGTGATTATTATATTATTACCATGTTATAGATGTTTATCAGCCAAGTGTCTTACCATACAAAAGTCTAAATATATGCACGTACGTGTGAATTCCCTTTCTGGAATTTATTTGTACAATAAAACGCTGCACAGCTCTTCACCATTTTTCCTGGTTAGACTGGAATATGTAGACAGTACAATTAAAAGTAACAAATATTGTATCTGTGCCCCAACGAATACATAATGTTCGATCTGTATCTCTATCAGACTCAATACAACTCTACTCAAATCACCACAATGGCCGCAACACAATGGAAAACGGCGTCCAGTCGAAGGTTAAAGGATCGCGCGATTGCAGTGCCGTCGCCGAGTCGAGTTATTTTTGTGTTTTGTGTCCGCCTGACAGTAAAACTCGGCGACTTGCTCACGAGCTGCCTTCTCGGGAAAAACTCGCTAGTGTCAGACTGTTTCTCTTATGGCGCAGAGCTGCCAGGGAGTGGAGAAATTGTGAATCCCTACTCGGGGGATAGGGTGCCCCTACACGGCGAGACAGAAGGTTGCCAATAGGACCGGTGTTCGTATTCTCAGAGACACTGTCCCACAGTTCAAAAAAATGGTTCAAATGGCTCTGAGCACTATGGGACTCAACTGCTGTGGTCATCAGTCCCCTAGAACTTAGAACTACTTAAACCTAACTAACCTAAGGACATCACACACATCCATGCCCGAGGCAGGATTCGAACCTGCGACCGTAGCAGTCGCACGGTTCCGGACTGCGCGCCCAGAACCGCGAGACCACCGCGGCCGGCTGTCCCACAGTTGCGCGGTGCAAGATGCCGTATCTTGAATATTGATGTGACCTGTGTAACTTTCCAGTTTTTGGGTACGGATCTTTCGTCGAGCGAACGGTTTTATATGATTGTCACGTATGCAGCTAATGCATCAGCATACTCTGAAAAGAACCTAATTGGTATACAGTCGCCGGCCGGTATGGCCGAGCGGTTCTAGGCGCTTCAGTCTGGAACCGCGCGACCGCTACGGTCGCAGGTTCGAATCCTGCCTCGGGCATGGATGTGTGTGATGTCCTTAGGTTAGTTAGGTTTAAGTAGTTCTAGGTTCTAGGGGACTGATGACCTCAGATGTTAAGGCCCATAGTGCTCAGAGCCATTTGAACCATTTTTGGTATAGAGTCTGGACCAGAAGCCTTGCGTCTATTAAGTGATTTATGTTGCTTCGCTACTCCGAGAATATTTACTTCTACGTTACTCATGTTGGCAGCTGTTCTTGTTTCGAATTCTGGAATATTTACTTCGCCTTCTTTTGTGAAGGTATTTCGGAAGGCTGTCTTTGGTAACTCTGCTTTGGCAGCACTGTCTTCGATAGTATCTCCTTTGCTGCCGCGCAGAGAAGGCATTGATTATTTCTTGCCGCTAACATACTTCACATACGACCAGATCTCTTTGGATTTTCTGCCAGGTTTAGAGACAAAGTTTCGTTGTGGAAACTGTTAGAAGCATCTCGCATTGAAGTCCGCGCTAAATTTCGAGCTTCTGTAAAAGATCGCCAATATTGGGGATTATGCGTCTGTTTAAATTAGGCATGTTTGTTTCGTTGGTTCTGCAACAGTGTTCTGACCCGCTTTGTGTACCAAGAAGGATCAGCTTCGTCGTTTGTTAATTTATTTGGTATAAATCTCTCAATTGCAGCCGATGCTATTTCTCTGAATTCAAGCCACATCTGGTCTACACTTGTATCATTAATTTGGGAGGAGTGGAGATTGTCTCTCAGGAAGGTGTCAAGTGAATTTTTATCTGCTTTTTTGAATAGGTTTCGTTTCGTTTATTTTTGGAGGATTTGAGGGTTACAATATTCAATCTCGCCACGACAAGCCCTGTATCCGTTTTGATGGTCGTTATTAACTCAGCATTATTTGTTGCTAAGAGGTCAAGTGTGTTTTCACAACCGTTTACTACTGCCGTGGGCTCGTGAACTAACTGCTCGAAATAATTATTAAAGAATGTGTTTAGCACAATTTCGGATGATGTTTTATACGTACCTCCGGAATTAAACATGTATTTTCGCCAACATATCGAGGGCAAATTAAAGTCACTACCAACTATGAGTATGAGTCGGGTACGTGTTTGAAATCAAACTCAAGTTTTCTTTGAACCTTTCAGCAACTGTATCATCTGAATTGGGATTCAATTATTATTTTATTCCGGTTGCCAACAATGACCTCTGCCCATACTAACTCACAGGAACTATCTACTTCAATTTCGCGACAAGATGAACTACTTCTAAAAGCAACAAACACGCCATCGCCAACCGTGTTTAGCCTATCCATTCGGAACACCGTTAGGTTCTTCGCAAAAATTTCGGCTGAGTTTATGTCCGGCTTTAGCCAGCTTTCAGCGCTTGTAACGATTTGAGCGTCAGTGCATTCTATTAGCGCTTGAAGCCCTGTTACTTTCCCATCAAAGCTACGACAATTTACAACTGTTACACCGATGGTTCCTGTATCTATGTTCTTCCTGTGTTCGGCCTGCACCCTTTGCGGCCGAAGACCTTCTTGTGTTTTCCCGAGGCCCTCTAACCTAAAAAACCGCCCAGTCCACGCCACACAACCCTGCTACCCGTGTAGCCGCCTCCTGCGTATAGTGGACACCTGACTTATTCAGCGGAAACCGAAAACCAACCACTCTTTGGCGCAAACGAGGAATCTGCTGCTTACACGGTCGCAAAACCGTCTGAGCCTCTGATTCAGACCCTCCACTCAGCTCAGTACCAGAGGTCCGCAATCGGTCCTGTCGACTATGCTGCATTGGTCAGCTCTGGAAGACTGGCAGCCTTTACCACTTCTGTTAGCCGCTCAAAACCAGAAAGAGTCTCTTCTGATCGAAAGTGACACACGTCATTGGTACTAACGTGAGCAACCAACTGCAATTGGCTGCACGCTGTGCTCTTCATGCCATCCGGAGGACCCTTTCCACATCTGGAATGACTCCACCCGGTATGCACACGGAGTGCACATTGGTTTTATTTCCCTTTTTCGCAGCCATGTCCCTAAAGGGCCCCATAACGCGCCTAACGTTGGAGCTCCCAATTATCTGTAATCCCACCCTCTGTGATTGTCCGGATCTTGTACGCTTAGTGGTTTCCTCTGAAACAGGACAGGTGACAGCATGTGGCTCAGCAACAGCGTCAGCCACAGACTGCGCCTGGAACCTTGTTTGTCAGACAAACCGGGGAGGCCTTACGTGCGGCCGCCTGGGAAGTCTTTCGCCGCCTGCTTTGCCCCGGGGCGACCTCCCACTGAAAAGACACCAGTCACATACCGTTTAAGATGCGACACATCAGGCAACTGATTCTCGATAAGAGCTACGCATGTCCACCGTAACAAACCCGCAACTAAGGACGGCGAAAAACATCTACGGCGCACTAAGAGGGCAAACACACAAAACAAGGATCGAGATAAAATCTCCAGACCACGATTGGCCAGTCGTCTGGAAAAACATCTCGGAACAAGCAATACCGGAGCACGCCAGATCTACGTGGTACAAAGTAGTGCACAACACCGTACCGACCAACGAGAGGCTGGCCCTAATCCGTATAAAAGAATCGCCCAACTGTGAAACCTGCAACGAAAAGGACACCGTAGAACACCGATTCCTATGCACGGCGACCAGCAATATGTGAGACACAAGCAGGAAAATGATAGCCCACATAAACAGAAATGACCCACGTACCACTGAAGTCACGGCACTCACCGTCCCTGGTGCGAAACCGTTCCCTAGGCCAAAACGAACGGCCACGATGTGGATACTCGCATAGCCAAAAGGCAGTCAGACAGCGTGCAGTTCCTCACGAACTTGTGGGAAGAGCACGAGAAGGCAAAACAACACGCCAAATACCGTGAGACTTTCCACAACTTCCTGGAGATCCCGCTGACCGCCGCCGTCACCACGCCGCCGCCACGTGACGTGTCCACGTGTCCGCCGCCGCCACAACCCCCCCCCCCCTTCCCCACGCCCATGTCGCAAGCACCAATAGTGATACGTGTGTTAAAGTGTTAAAAAAAAGTGACAGTGAAATGTGTTATAAGACGTAAAAGTTTCCCATATCGTGCCAGTGCAACCATAGCTTCGAGTAATTTTTTTTTTCTACCTTCCTCGTGTGCAATCGAGAGGTGTGCCGCACAGTGAGTACCTCGATATGATTATAGTTCTATCAATGCAACAAATTAGTGTTTCATGTGCGTATATATGTCTTTCTTTCCACCATGAATAGTTTCCTTCCCTCCTTTCAGTCTTCTTTACTCTCGCTCACCACCTGTATCAAACTAGCTCTACGATTGCTCCGTCCACTGCTTCCTAGTGTATTGCTCTTCGCTCAATGTGACAAAATGGTTTTAATAATTCGTTATAATGATAACGTTCTTTTCCTTCTCAGTTTTTATTATGGTTCGTTTTTTTCTATGTTAAGATAGTTATTCATGAGTGTTCTCCTCTGGATACCACTTTGTTCACCAAATAACGGCTGACAGTTGATACATTCGTTATTATTTCTGTCAACTTCATTTCATGTGTAGTGTATACTCCACTACGGATTGGCTTTCAAGGCCCAACGTAAAATGCCTCGCATTTTTGTTTTCCAACAGTAGATTTAATAAGAAAATACTACAAATACAACATTATTTTAAAATGGATAGAAACATCCACAACTCTCTCTCTCTCTCTCTCTCTCTCTCTCTCTCTCTCTCTCTCTCTCTCTCTCTACATATATATATATCAACTAGTAATAATCCCTTAAAATAATTTTTTATTTATCAATTATTCTGAGTAACTAACTAGATCTTGCAATCAATGCTTTCTTCCAAATTCCTTCTGCCACATGTACAAATGTAGTGTACCAAGACTCAGAAAACGCTAAACAGATATAATAAACAGCGTAAGAAACTAATAACCAATCAGTCTGACAGACACTTGAAAAATATAGAAGACCAATGAAATAAATACCAGGACAATAACAGAAAAATAAAAGCACAGAACGGATTATCTCATCGGAACAAGTAAACTGTTTTTGCAAAACGAAAATTGTTTTTCTGTAAATAAAAGTTTATAAACGTTTAAAAAATGGCAGCACAACAGGCCGTATCACCAGACTGACGTACAAATTCGCGGTGAGGGTGCGTGGAATAACCACGACAGTGCCGCTGCTGTCATATGAAATCGCATCCCGGACCATTGCCCAACGTGTCTAGACTGCTGACAGGTTGGCTGCAGGCCCTCGACTGGGCTCCTCCTAACCAACACACCTCCATCACTCGCACACATGCAGAACCAGATCTCATCAGAAAACACAACAGACCCCCATTCCACCTTGCAGTGAGCTCTCGCTTGATACCACAGAAGTTACAAATGGCGTTTGTTTGGGGTCGCGGTACAGGGCATCTAGCTCTGAGCTGTCACTGTGCTGCTGATACTGTTGCTGCAGGTGCTGTACGATGAGCCAGAGCCGTATGCCGAACACGAAGGTCTTCCGTCTCCGTAGTGCCACGTGGCCATCCGGAGACAGGTCTCCTTGTGACCGTACAATCCCTAGACCACGCCACCAGCAATCACGTACAGTGGCTACATTCCTGCAAAGTCTGTCCGCACTATCACAGGATCACACGACCCCGTTCAAACTCAGTGAGGTGTTGAAAATGGCGTCGTTGTCGCCTTAAAGCCTTTCTTGACTAACATCAACTCTCCAGGTCCAGCCTGACAGGTAAGCAACGCTCACGACTGTTGCAGCATACAGTGGGCCGGGACACAGCTCTCATCTGATATACATCTACAGAAAGACAAGTTAAATGGTTATCTTTTTCTGTATTTTCCTCATAATATACTTATTAAATAACGGGAGTGTTTTTCTGTTTAAGAGGCTTAATCTTGCGTTTTTGTAAGTATAAATCCATTCAGTCTGTAGCGCAGTAGTTTCTCATTTGTTTCGTTTTTAAGGCAATCGTCCGTTCGTTTAGTGAGCCAGCCGGTCACGCAGGCAGCAGCTCTCAGCTGATTCGCGTCTGCAGAGCGGCGAGTAGTGCATTTAATAAATTTCGTGCGTGTTTTTCTGTTTAAGAGGTTCAGTCTCGCATTTCTATAAGGGTGAATGCACTGAGTCTGTAGCGCAAAAGTTGCTCACTGAACAGCCAACTGCAGCTCACTAAAGAAAGCATCAGCGTCAGTTGGCGACACATCAGGAGGGCAGCAAGTTGCATATCAAGGATTCTGTCTGCTTTTATAGTTTACTTCTTCAGTTAGGCTTGCTACGATGGTTGAGTGACTGTAGTACAAGATGACTTGGACTGGATTTGTGATTGGTGTAAAGAATGACAACTAACTCTAAATATAGATAAATGTAAATTAATGCAGATGGATAGGAAAAAGAATCCCGTAATGTTTGAATACTCCATTAGTAGTGTAGCGCTTGACACAGTCACGTCGATTAAATTTTTGGCGATATGAAGTGAGACAAGCATGTAACGGCAGTTGTGGGGAAGGCGGATAGTCGTCTTCGGTTCATTGGTAGAATTTTGGGAAGATGTGATTCATCTGTAAAGGAGAACGCTTATAAAACACTAA
The DNA here is from genome assembly GCF_023898315.1 of Schistocerca nitens. Lineage (NCBI taxonomy): Eukaryota > Metazoa > Arthropoda > Insecta > Orthoptera > Acrididae > Schistocerca > Schistocerca nitens. Next base: position 226,696,367 of record NC_064623.1, read on the forward strand.
TACGACCTATACTTGAGTACTGCTCGAGCGTTTGGGATCCCTATCAGGTCGGATTGAGGGAGGACATAGAAGCAATTCAGAGGCGGGCTGCTAGATTTGTTACTGGTAGGTTTGATCATCACGCGAGTGTTACGGAAATGCTTCACGAACTCGGGTGGGAGTCTCTGGAGGAAAGGAGGCGTTCTTTTCGTGAATCGCTGCTGAGGAAATTTAGAGAACCAGCATTTGAGGCTGACTACAGTACAATTTTACTGCCGCCAACTTATATTTCGCGGAAAGACCACAAAGATAAGAGATTAGAGCTCGTACAGGGGCATATAGGAAGTCATTTTTCCCTCGTTCTGTTTGGGAGTGGAACAGGGAGAGAAGATGCTAGTTGTGGTACGAGGTACCCTCCGCCACGCACCGTATGGTATTGCGGAGTATATATGTAGATGTAGATGGTTAGGATGCGTGCATGCTACGTGTGGATGCAGGAGGAGCTGCCCACACTTTGCAATGAGCTGAATGCACTTTTCGCTATGGTCAGTTACCTTCAGGCTGCTGCCTCAGGATGTAGTGGTAGCGAAGAATCTGACTCGTCACATGGGACACCTCAGGCGTCTACTTTCGAGGCGCTTCCTAGTGAACACGACGCGGTGGATCTGCCCCACAGCGAGGTGAGTGGCGCGTCATAGCTCGTGGCAGAGACTGGCCGCCTGGCCTCACCCATTCACCCTACGAGTGGACAGGTGACCATTCCTTCAGCAGGGTCCGAGCAGGCACGGGGGAGAGGCGAGCAGGCACATCGGGGGAGGGGGGGGGGTTAATAGTTATCTGGAGCTCTAACGTTAGGCGCGTTATGAAGCCAGAGACCAGAGACTGTCCACTCGGTATGCCTGCCGGCTGAGCCTCATCCGAGATGCGTAGGCGGCCTGGCCTGATGCTAGTGAGAGGGCAGCGGGCAATCGCCTGCAGGTTGTGGCTCATAGCCCCTGTGGCATGAATTCTGAGGCCGTCCTCAAGTTGTACTGGTGGCTGGTGGAGGTAGTGAAGAATACTGGCTTGGCGCATGGGGTGGAAGCAGAGCTCTCCATTCGCAGCTTTTCCCCCAGAGCTGACTGGGGTCCTTAGATTTGGAGCCGAGTGGAGGGTCTCAGTCAAAGGCTTCGTCGAGTCTGTGATGGTCTTGGCTGCAGATTTCTAGCCTACGTTATCGTGTGGAGATCTGTAGGAATCCCCTTGATAGGTCATTGGTGCGCTACACTTTTATTTATTTATTTATTTATTTATTTATTTATTTTTTGGCTAGGCAGTAGTTTGAGGTGCTCTGATGAACACTCGCCGGTAAATACACAGCAAGGGAAGACAGATGGTCTTCAGATTAAAGACACTTTGACTGTCAAAATTTTATCAGCAAACCGTCCAAGTATTCGTAATAAAGTTGCCGAATTTACTGCCTTCCAGGAAAGTTCTTGCGCTTAAATTATTCTTGGCACCGAGAGCTGGCTGACATCCGAAATGGAAGGCTCTGACATATGTTGCGAGACAAGTTAGGGGCCGTAGGAGGAGGAGTGTTCATCGCAGCTGACAAAAATTTTGTCTCTATTGAGGCCGAAGTTGAGTGTGACAGTAAAGTTATCTGGTCGCGTGTGACATGTGTAGGTGAAACCAAGTTAATTGTTGGATATTTTTACCGGCCACGCGATTCCGCTGTGACAGTTCTACAGTCACTCGAAGAAAGTCTACAGTCAGTAGTGCGTAAATAACCAGATCACACAATAATGGAAGCGACTTTAACCTACCGAGTATAGACTGGGATGTCTATGGAGTCATTCTGGGAGGGAGGAGAGGGGGGGGGGGAGGAGTACACATAGACAATCATTCGAGATACTTTAGAAATGGAGATTAGCAATGATGCTCTCATTATAGCAACTACGGTTACGCAAGTTAATAAATCACTCTAGAAGATTACGAAAGTGTTTGTTTCAGATAGAGCGGATAAGCAGTTAGTAACATCTCAAAGCCCCCCCCCCATGAACCATGGACCTTGCCGTTGGTGGGGAGGCTTGCCTGCCTCAGCGATACAGATGGCCGTACCGTAGGTGCAACCACAACGGAGGGGTATCTGTTGAGAGGCCAGACAAACGTGTGGTTCCTGAAGAGGGGCAGCAGCCTTTTCAGTAGTTGCAAGGGCAACAGTCTCGATGATTGACTGATCTGGCCTTGTAACACTAGAAAGCAAGGGGAAACTACGGCCGTAATTTTTCCCGAGGGCATGAAGCTTTACTGTATGGTTAAATGATGATGGCGTCCTCTTGGGTAAAATATTCCGGAGGTAAAATAGTCCCCCATTCGGATCTCCGGGCGGGGACTACTCAAGAGGATGTCGTTATCAGGAGAAAGAAAACTAGCATTCTACGGATCGGAGCGTGTAATGTCAGATCCCTTAATCGGGCAGGTAGATTAGAAAATTTAAAAAGGGAAATTGATAGGTTAAAGTTAGATATAGTGGGAATTAGTGAAGTTCGGTGGAAGGAGGAACAAGACTTCTGGTCAGATGACTACAGGGTTATAAACACAAAATCAAATAGGGGTAATGCAGGAGTAGGTTTAATAATGAATACGAAAATAGGAATGCGGGTAAGCTACTACAAACAGCATAGTGAACGCATTATTGTGGCCAAGATAGATAGGAAGCCCACGCTTACTACAGTAGTCCAAGTGTATATGTCAACTAGCTCTGCAGATGACGAAGAAATTGAAGAAATGTATGATGAAATAAAAGAAATTATTCAGATTGTGAAGAGAGACGAAAATTTAATCGTCATGGGTGACTGGAATTCGGCAGTAGGAAAAGGGAGAGAAGGAAACGTAGTAGGTGAATATGGATTGGGGGTAAGAAATGAAAGAGGAAGCCGCCTGGTAGAATTTTACACAGAGCACAACTTAATCATAGCTAACACTTGGTTCAAGAATCATTAAAAGAAGGTTGTATACATGGAAGAAGCCTGGAGATACTGATAGATTTCAGATAGATTATATAATGGTAAGACAGAGATTTAGGAACCAGGTTTTAAATTGTAAGACATTTCCAGGGGCAGATGTGGATTCTGACCACAATCTATTGGTTATGACCTGTAGATTAAAACTGAAGAAACTGCAAAAAGGTGGGAATTTAAGGAGATGGGATCTGGATAAACTGACTAAACGAGAGGTTGTACTGAGTTTCAGGGAGTGCATTAGGGAACAATTGACAGGAATGGGGGAAAGAAATACAGAAGAAGAAGAATGGGTAGCTTTGAGGGATGAAGTAGTGAAGGCAGCAGCGGATCAAGTAGGTAAAAAGACGAGGACTAGTAGATATCCTTGGGTGACAGAGGAAATACTGAATTTAATTGATGAAAGGAGAAAATATAAAACTGCAGTAAATGAAGCAGGCAAAACGGAATACAAACGTCTCAAAAATGAGATCGACAGGAAGTGCAAAATGACTAAGCAGGCATGGCTAGAGGACAAATGTAAGAATGTAGAGGCTTATCTCACTAGATAGCAAAGAAGCAAAGAGGGGAAAGCAGAAAGGTGGAAGGAGTATATAGAGGGTCTATACAAGGGCGATGTACTTGAGGACAATATTATGGGAATGGAAGAGGATGTAGATGAAGATGAAATGGGAGATATAATACTGCGTGAAGAGTTTGACAGAGCACTGAAAGACCCGAGTCGAAACAAGGCCCCGGGAGTAGACAAGACAGCCCTGGGAGAGCCAGTCCTGACGAAACTCTACCATCTGGTGAGCAAGATGTATGAAACAGGCGAAATACCCTCAGACTTCAAGAAGAATATAATAATTCCAATCCTATAGAAAGCAGGTGTTGACAGATGTGAAACTTACCGAAATATCAGTTTAATAAGTCACAGCTGCAAAATACTAACGCCAATTCTTTACAGACGAATGGAAAAACTAGTAGAAGCCGACCTCGGGGAAGATCAGTTTGGATTCCGTAGAAATGTTGGAACACGTGAGGCAATACTGACCCTACGACTTATTTTAGAAGCTAGATTAAGGAAAGGCAAACCGACGTTTCTAGCATTTGTAGACTTAGAGAAAGCTTTTGACAATGTTGACTGGAACACGCTCTTTCAAATTCTGAAGGTGGCAGGGGTAAAATACAGGGAGCGAAAGGCTATTTACAATTTGTACAGAAACCAGGAGGCAGTTATAAGAGTTGAGGGACATGAAAGGGAAGCAGTGGTTGGGAAGGGAGTGAGACAGGGTTGTAGTCTCTCCCCGATGTTATTCAATCTGTATACTGAGCAAGCAGTGAAGGAAACAAAAGAAAAATTCGGAGTAGGTATTAAAATCAATGGAGAAGAAATAAAAACTTTGAGCTTCGCCGATGACATTGTAATTCTGTCAGAGACAGCTAAGGACTTGGAAGAGCAGTTGAATGGAATGGATAGTGTCTTGAAAGGAGGGTATAAGATGAACATCAACAAAAGCAAAACGAGAATAATGGAATGTAGTCGAATTAAGTCGGATGATGCTGAGGGAATTAGATTAGGAAATGAGACACTTAAAAGTAGTAAAGGAATTTTGTTATTTGGGGAGCAAAATAACTGATGATGGTCGAAGTAGAGAGGATGTAAAATGTAGACTGGCAATGGCAGGGAAAGCGTTTCTGAAGAAGAAAAATTTGTTAACATCGAGTATAGATTTAAGTGTCAGGAAGTAATTTCTGAAAGTATTTGTCTGGAGTGTAGCCATGTATGGAAGTGAAAAATGGACGATAAATAGTTTGGACAAGAAGAGAATAGAAGCTTTTGAAATGTGGTGCTACAGAAGAATGCTGGAGATTAGATGGGTAGATCACATAACTAATGAGGGAGTATTGAATAGAGTTGGGGAGAAGAGGAGTTTGTGGCACAACTTGACAAGAAGAAGGGATCGGTTGGTAGGACATGTTCTGAGGCATCAAGGGATCACCAGTTTAGTATTGGAGGGCAGTGTGGAGGGTAAAAATCGTAGAGGGAGACCAAGAGATGAATACACTAAGCAGATTCAGAAGGATGTAGGCTGCAGTAGGTAGTGGGAGATGAAGAAGCTTGCACAGGATAGAGTAGCAAGGAGGGCTGCATCAAACCAGTCTCAGAACTGAAGACCACAACAACAACAACAACAACAACAACGTCTCACGTAGACAGTAAATATGGGTGTAGAGGAATTGTGAGCAAAGTTTGAGCAGACTGTAAATCGTCGTCTGGAGAGTTACGTGCCTGCCTAGTAAGTGGATAGAGGATGGGAAAGACCCACCATTGTTTAAAAATTAAATTCGGAAGATGCTGAGGAAGCAGAAGTTGTTGCACTCTCGGTTCAAAAGAGAACGCACAAACGACGACAAGAAAAGTTTAGAAGAGCTTCGTGCGGCTGTGGAAAGATGTGTGCACGAAGCATACAGCAGGTACCACCGGCACACCGTAGCAAGACATCTGGCAGAGAACCCGAGGAAGTTCCGGTCCTGCGAGATATCGCTAAGCGGGCCTGATGCTTCCGTTCAGTCCTTTGTCGCAGTTGAAGACACCAAAACGAAAGCCCCAGTTTCAAATTTCACATTCAAGAAGCCGTTCGCGTAGGAGAATCGTACAAACATACCGCCATTTGACCATCAGACAGACTCCCGTATGGACGACCTAGTAATAAGCATCCCCGGTATAGAGAAACAAGTGAAATATTTGAAAGTACATAAATCACTAAGTCTGGATGGAGTTCGATCTTGCAAGGAGTACTGCACGGCATTAGCGCCTTACCTAGCCTGCATTTATCGTGAATCTCTTGCTCAGCACAAAATCCCAAGTGACTGGAGAAACGCGGAAGTCACTCCAGTATATAAAAAGGGCAGAAGAACCGCAAAATTGCAGACCAATATCCGTAGCTTCGGTTTGCTGCAGAAACCTTGGACATATTCTCGGTTCGAATATAATGAACTACCTTCATATTGAGAAGCTTGTGTCTACGAATCAGCATGATCTTAGAAAGCATCTCTCAGCTTGCCCTTTTCTCACATGATATACTGCGAAGGGCAACAGACAGATGCCATATTTCTAGATTTCAGAAAGGATTTCACACGGTGCCCGATTGCAGTGTTTTAACGAAGGTGCCATCATATGGAGTAAGTTCACAGATATGTGAGTGTCTTGAAGATTTCTTAAGTAATAGAACCCAGTATGTTGTACTCGACGGCGAGAGTTCATCGGAGACAAGGGTATCGTGAGCAGTGGCCCAGGTAAGTGTGACGGGACCGCTGCAGTTCTCTGCACACAGAAATGGTGGGCAGCAACCTGCGGTTGTTCGCTGGTGACGCTGTGCTGTCCGGTAAGGTGTCCAAGTTGAGTCACTGTACGAACATACAAGACGGACAAAATTTCTAGTTAGTGGCAGCTGTCTCTAAATGTGGAAAATGTCGCTTAATGAGGCTGAGTAGGGAGAACAAACCTGTAGTGTTTGTAGTGTCCTGCTTGACACAGGCAAGTCGTTCAAATGTCTGGGTGTCACGTTGCAAAGCGATATGAAATGGACCGAGCATCTGAGAACTGTGGTGCGGAAGGCGAATGCTGCTCTTCGGGTTATTGCGAGAATACGACGAAAGAGTGGTTCACCTGTAAAGGAGACCGCATATAGCAAGCTGCTGCGACCTACTCTTGAGTACTGCTCGAGTGTTCGTCATCGTACCTACATCTACATCTACGTGATTGCTCTGCTATTCGCAATGAAGTGACTGACAGAGGGTTCAATGAACCACCTTCAAGCTGTCTCTCTACCGTTCCACTCTCGAACGGCGCGCAGGAAAATCGAGCACTTAAATTTTTCTGTGCGAGCCCTTATTTCTCTTATTTTATCGCGATGATCATTTCTCCCTTTGTAGGTGGGTGCCAACAGAATGTTTTCGCAATCGGAGGAGAAAACTGGTGATTGAAATTTCATGACAAGATCCTGTCGCAACGAAAAATGCCTTTGTTTCAATGATTGCCACTCCAATTCACGTATTATGTCTATTGCACTATCTCCCCTATTTAGCGATAATACAAAACGAGCTGCCCTTCTTTAAACTTTTCCGATGTCATCCGTCAGTCCCACCTGATGAGGATCTCACACCGCACAGCAATACTCCAGAATAGGGCGGACAAGCGTGGTGTAAGCAGTCTCTTAAGTAGACCTGTTGCACTTTCTAAGTGTTCTGACTATGAATCGCAGTCTCGGTGGTTTGCTCTGCCCACAATATTATCTACGCGATCGTTCCAATTTAGGTTATTTGTAATTCTAAGCCCTAAGTATTTAGTTGAATTTACAACCTTCAGATTTGTGTGACTTATCGCGTATCGAAATTTAGCAGATTTCTTTTAGACTCAAGTGAATAACTTCACACTTTCCTTTATTCAGGATCAATTGCCACTTTTCGCGCCATACAGATATCTAAATCATTTTTCAGTTCGTTTTAGTCATCTGATGGCTTCACAAGTGCAAACAATCTAAAAGGGCTACTCAGATTGTCTCCTATGTCGCTAATATAGAACACAAACAATAGAGGGCCTATAACACTTCCTTGGGGAACGCCGGACACTATTTCTGTTTTACTCGATGACTTTCCGTCTATGACTACGAACTGTGACCTTTCTGACAGCAAATCACGAATCCAATCGCACAGCTGAGGCCATATTCCACAGGCACGCAGTTTGGTTAGGCGATGCTTGTGAGGAACGGTGTCGAAAGCCTTCTGGAATCAATTTGACAACCCCGGTCGATAGCACTAATTACTTCATGAGTATGAAGAATTAGTTGTGTTTCACAAGAACGATATTTTCTGAATCGTTTTCTTCGAGGTAATTCATAATGTTCGAACACGGCATATGTTCCAAAAGCCTACTGCAAATCAACGTTAGTGATATGGGCCTGTAATTTAGCGGATTACTCCTATTTTCCTTTTTGGGTATAGGTGTGACTTGAGCAATTCACTAGTCTTTAGGTACGGATCTTTCTATGAGCGAGCGGTTGTATATAATGGCTAAATGTGGACCTGAAAGGAACCTGACTGGTATACCATCTGGGCCGGAGACCTTCCGTTTATTAAGTGAATTAAGCTGCTTTGCTACACCGAGGATATCTGCTTCTATGTTCCTCATCTTGGCAGTTGTTCTTGATTGGAATTCAGGAATATTTACTTCGTCTTCTTTGATGAAGGAATTTCGGAAAACTGTGTTTACAAACTCTGGCACTGTCATCAGTGACTTCACCGTTGCTATCGCGCAGTGAAGGTATTGATTGCGTCTTGCCTCTGGTGTACTTTATGTCTGACCAGAATCTCTTTGGGTTTTCTGCCGGATTCCGAGACAGAGTTTCGTTGTGGAAATTATTAAAAGTATCTTGCATTGAAGCACGCACTATATTTGAGATTTTGCAAAACTTTGTCAATCTTGAGGATTTTCCGTTCTTTTAAATTTGGTATGCTTTTTCGTTGCTTATGCAACAACGATGTGATTCGATTTGTGTACCATGGGGGATCATTACCATCACTTATTAATTTATGTGGTATATATCTCTCAATTGCTGTCGATACTATCCCTTTGAAATCATTCCACATCTTTTCTACGCTTACATGATCAGATCGGAAGGAGTGGGGACTGTCTCATAAAATGGCGTTAAGAGCATTTTATTAGCTTTTCTAAATAGATGTACTTTGCGTTTCCTTTTGATGGTTGTGGGTGTTACGGTATTCAGCCTAGAAGTACTAATCCCTGTATCCGTTATGATACTCCCTATTTGTCCAAGATAGCGAGGTCAAGTAAGCTTTCGCAACCATTTACGCTTCGAGTGGGCTCATGAATTAATTGTTCAAAATAATTTTCTGAGAAGGTATTCAGTACAATTTCGGATGACGTACTATGCCTGCCGTCGGCTTTAAACATATACACTCCTGGAAATGGAAAAAAGAACACATTGACACCGGTGTGTCAGACCCACCATACTTGCTCCGGACACTGCGAGAGGGCTGTACAAGCAATGATCACACGCACGGCACAGCGGACACACCAGGAACCGCGGTGTTGGCCGTCGAATGGCGCTAGCTGCGCAGCATTTGTGCACCGCCGCCGTCAGTGTCAGCCAGTTTGCCGTGGCATACGGAGCTCCATCGCAGTCTTTAACACTGGTAGCATGCCGCGACAGCGTGGACGTGAACCGTATGTGCAGTTGACGGACTTTGAGCGAGGGCGTATAGTGGGCATGCGGGAGGCCGGGTGGACGTACCGCCGAATTGCTCAACACGTGGGGCGTGAGGTCTCCACAGTACATCAATGTTGTCGCCAGTGGTCGGCGGAAGGTGCACGTGCCCGTCGACCTGGGACCGGACCGCAGCGACGCACGGATGCACGCCAAGACCGTAGGATCCTACGCAGTGCCGTAGGGGACCGCACCGCCACTTCCCAGCAAATTAGGGACACTGTTGCTCCTGGGGTATCGGCGAGGACCATTCGCAACCGTCTCCATGAAGCTGGGCTACGGTCCCGCACACCGTTAGGCCGTCTTCCGCTCACGCCCCAACATCGTGCAGCCCACCTCCAGTGGTGCGCGACAGGCGTGAATGGAGACGTGTCGTCTTCAGCGATGAGAGTCGCTTCTGCCTTGGTGCCAATGATGGTCGTATGCGTGTTTGGCGCCGTGCAGGTGAGCGCCACAATCAGGACTGCATACGACCGAGGCACACAGGGCCAACACCCGGCATCATGGTGTGGGGAGCGATCTCCTACACTGGCCGTACACCACTGGTGATCGTCGAGGGGACACTGAATAGCGCACGGTACATCCAAACCGTCATCGAACCCATCGTTCTACCATTCCTAGACCGGCAAGGGAACTTGCTGTTCCAACAGGACAATGCACGTCCGCATGTATCCCGTGCCACCCAACGTGCTCTAGAAGGTGTAAGTCAACTACCCTGGCCAGCAAGATCTCCGGATCTGTCCCCCATTGAGCATGTTTGGGACTGGATGAAGCGTCGTCTCACGCGGTCTGCACGTCCAGCACGAACGCTGGTCCAACTGAGGCGCCAGGTGGAAATGGCATGGCAAGCCGTTCCACAGGACTACATCCAGCATCTCTACGATCGTCTCCATGGGAGAATAGCAGCCTGCATTGCTGCGAAAGGTGGATATACACTGTACTAGTGCCGACATTGTGCATGCTCTGTTGCCTGTGTCTATGTGCCTGTGGTTCTGTCAGTGTGATCATGTGATGTATCTGACCCCAGGAATGTGTCAATAAAGTTTCCCCTTCCTGGGACAATGAATTCACGGTGTTCTTATTTCAATTTCCAGGAGTGTAGTTTTTTCAGTATATCGAAGGTAGATTGAAGTCACCACCGACTATAATTGTATGAGTGGTGTACCTATTTGAAATGAGACTCAAGTTTTCTTTGAACTGTTCAGCACAGCAACTATAATCCTCTGAGTCGGGGGGCGGGGGGGGGGGGTCGGTAAAACGATCCAATTCATAGTTTAGTCCGATTGTGAAGTATAATCAATACGCATACTATTTCGCAGGAACTAGCTACTTCAATTTCACTACAAGGTAAACTACTTTTGACAGCAATAAATACTCCACCACCAACTGTATTTAAATCCTTTCTGAACACTTAGGTCGTTTGAAAAAAAAAAATCGGCTGAACTTCTTTCCGGCTTTAGCCAGCTTTTCGTACCTATAACTATATGGGCTTGAGTGCTTTCTGTTAGGGCTTGGAGCTCTGGTTCTTTCCCAACACAGCTACGACAACTGAAAACTACGATACCGATTGTTGCTACAACTACCTTACTGTGCTTTACCTGCCCCTCTTTTAGACGAACGCCCTTTCTGTGGTTTCCTGAGAACCTGTAACCTAAAAAACCGCCCAGTCCCTTCGACACAGCCCCCGCTACCCGCGTACCCGCTTCCTGTGTGTAATGGACATCTATTAAGCGGAACCCGGAAACCCACCACCCGATGGCGCAAGTCAGGCAATCCGCAACCTACACGGTCGCAGAACAGCCTGAGCCTCTGATTCAGACCCTCCACTCGGCTCTGCACCAAAGGACCACACTCGGTTCTGTCGACGAGGCTGCAGATGCTGAGCTCCGCCTCCATCTCACAATCTCACTCACACTGCAGGTCGAACTGAAGGAAAGCATCAAAGTAATTCAGAGGTGGGCTGCTAAATGCATTAGGAGTAGGTTCGAACAAGATGTAAGTGTTTCGGAGATGCTTCGGATGCTCAAATGGAAATCTCTGCAGAGAAGGAGACGTTCTTTCTGCGAAACACTATTGATCAAATTTAGAGAGCCGATATTTGAAGCTGGCTGCCGAACGATTCTAGTATCGCCAACATACATTGCGCGTAAGGCTCACGAAGATAAGATATGAGAAATTAGGGCTCATACGGAGGCATGTAGATAGTCGTTTCACCCTCGTTCTACACAGGGATGGAAATGACTAGTAGTGGTACAGGATACCCTCCGCCACGGTGGCTCGCGGGAGATCTACGTAGATGTAGACGCGTCCTCACAGTAGCGCTACTGTACTCCGTTCACCATAAGAACAAACCAGATGTAAACAAACACAAACACAGTGACTGGTCAGAAGCCGTAGCGAACGTACGCTGCTGTTGTTACACTCTTGGAAGTAGGACCTACTTATGTATTACATACATTACGTAACATGAAATTTTAAGATATTCAGATTTTGTATTCAGTCCAGACTTTCGTTTGATGCAGCTCTCCACGCTACTCTATCCTGTGCAAACTTCTTCATCTCCTAGTACCTACTACAACCTACATCCTTCTGAATCTCCTTAGTGTATTCATCTCTTGGTCTCCCTCTACGATTTTTACCCTCCACGCTGCCCTCCAATACTACATTGGTGATCCCTAGATGCCTCAGAACTTGTCCCATCAACCGATCCTTTCTTCTAGCAAAGCTTTGCCACAAATTCCCCTTTTCCCGAATTCTGTTCAGTACCTCCTCATTAGTTATGTGATCTACCCAAATAATCTTCAGCATTCTTCTGTAGCACCACATTTCAAAAGCTTCTGTTCTCTTCTTGGCTAAACTATTTAGCGTCCATGTTTCACTTCCATACATGGCTACACTCCATACAAATACTTTCAAAAAAGACTTCCTGTCACTTAAATCTCTACTCGATGTTAATAAATTTCTCTTCTCCAGAAACGCTTTCCTTCCCATTGCCAGTCTACATTTTATATCCTCTCTACTTCGACCGTCATCAGTTATTTTGCTCCCCAAATAGCAAAACTCATCTACTACTTTCAGTGTCTCATTTCCTAATCTAATTCCCTCAGCATCACCCGATTTAATCCGACTACATTCCATTATCCTCGTTTTGCTTTTCTTGATGTTCATCTTATATCCTCCTTTCAAGGCGCTGTCCATGCTGTTCAACTTTCTTCCAGGTCCTTTCCTGTCTCTGACAGAATTACAATGTCATCACCAAACCTCAAAGTTTTTATTTCTTCACTATGGATTTTAATTCCTACTCCAAAATTTTCTTTTGTCTCCTTTACTGCATGCTCACTATACAAACTCAATAACATTGGAGGTACGCTACAACCATGCCTCACTCCTTTACCAACCACTGCTTCCTGTTCATGCCCCTCAATTCTTACAACTGACATCTTGTTTTCGCACAAATTTTAAATAGCCTTTCGCTCCCTGTATTTCACTCCTGCCACCTGCAGAAATTGAAAGATAGAATTCCAGTCAACATTGTCAAAAGCTTTCTCTAAGTCTACAAATGCTAGAAACGTAGGTTTGCCTTTCCTTAATCTAGCTTCTAAGATAAGTCGTAGGGTCAGTATCGCCTCACGTGTTCCAATATTTCTACGGAATCCAAACTCATCTTCCCCGAGGTCGGCTTCTACCAGTTTTTCCATTCGTCTGTAAATAATTCGTGTTAGTATTTTGCAGCTGTGACTTATTAAACTGATAGTTCGGTAATTCTCACATCTGTCAACACCTGCTTTCTTTGGGATTGGAATTCTTATATTCTTCTTGAAGTCTGAGGGTATTTCGCCTGTCTCGTACATCTTGCTCACCAGATGGTAGAGTTTTGTCGGGTCTGGCTCTCCCAAGGCCGTAAGTAGTTCTAATTGAATGTTGTCAACTCCCGGGGCCTTGTTTCGACTCAGGTCTTTCAGTGCTCTGTCAAACGCTTCACGCAGTATCGTATCTCCCATTTCATCTTCATCTAAGTCCTCTTTCATTTCCACAATATTGTCCTTAAGTACATCGCCCTTGTATAGGCCCTCTTTATACTCCTTCCACCTTCCTGCTTTCCCTTCTTTGCTTACAACTGGTTTGTCCACCTGAGCTCTTGATATTCAGACAAGTGGTTCTCTTTAGTCCAAATGTCTCTTTAATTTTCCTGCAGGCAGTATCTATCTTACCGCTAGTGATATACGCCTCTACATTCTTACATTTGTCCCATAGCCATCCCTGCTTAGCCATTTTGCACTTCCTGTCGATATCATTTTTAGACGTTTGTATTCCTTTTTTGCCTGCATTATTTTCTGCATTTTTATATTTTCTCCTTACATCAATTAAATTCCATATTTTTTTTCTATTACCCAAGGATTTCTACTAACCCTCGTCTTTTTACCTACTTGATCCTGTGCTGCCTTCACTATTTCATCTCTCAAAGCCGCCCATTCTTCTTCTACTGTATTTCTTTCCCCCGTTCTTGTCAATCGTTCCCTAATGCTCTCTCTGAAACTCTCTACAACCTCTGGTTCTTTCAGTTTATCCAGGTCACGTCTCCTTAAAATCCCACTTTTTTACAGTTTCTTCAATTTTAATCTACAGTTCATAACCAATAGATTGTGGCCAGAGCCCACATCTGCCCCGAAACTGTTTTACAATTTAAAACCTGATTCCTAAATCTCTGTCTTACCATTATACAATCTAAAACCTTACACTGTCTCAAGGCTTCTTTCATGTTTCGAACCTTATTTCATGATTCTTGTACCAAGAGTTAGCTATGATTAAATTACGCTCTGTGGAAAATTCTACCAGGCGGCTTCCTCTTTCATTTCTTACCCCCATTCCATATTCACCTACTGCTTTTCCTTCTCTTCCTTTTCCTACTATCGAATTCAAGTCCTCCATTATAGTTAAATTTTCGTCTCCCATCACTATCTAATAATTTCTTTTATCTCATCATACATTTCTTCAATCTCACCGTCGTCTGCGGAGCTAGTTGGCATATAAACTAGTACTTCTGTGGTAGGTGTGGGCTTCGTGTCTATCTTGGCTACAATAATGCATTCACTATGCTGTTCGTAGTAGCTTACCAGCGTTCCTATTCTTTTATTCATTATTAAACCTACTCCTGCATTACCCCTATTTGATTTTGTATTTATATCCCTGTATTCACCTGACCAGAAGTCTTGTTCCTCATGCCACCGAATTACCCTATTCCCACTATATCTAACTTTAACCTATGCATTTCCCTTTTTAAACGACTTCCTCCTGAGTAGTCCCAGCCCGGAGATCCGAATGGGAGACTATTTTACCTCCGGAATATTTTATCCAAGAGGACGCCGTCATCATTTAACCATACAGTAAAGCTGCATTCTCTCGGGAAAAATTACGGCTGTGGTTTCCCCTTGCTTTCAGCCGTTCGCAGTAGCAACACAGCAAGGCCGTTTTGGTTAGTATTACAAGGCCAGATCAGTCAATCATCCAGACTGTTGCCCCTGCAACTACTGAAAAGGCTGCTGCCCCTCTTCAGGAACCACACGTTTGTCTGGCCTCTCAACAGATACCCCTCCGTTGTCGTTGCACGTACGGTACGGCTATCTGTATCGCTGAGGCACGCAAACCTCCCCACCAACGGCAAGGTCCGTGGTTCATACATTCAGATGTTCATAAATTCAAATGTACACTCCTGGAAATGGAAAAAAGAACACATTGACACCGGTGTGTCAGACCCACCATACTTGCTCCGGACACTGCGAGAGGGCTGTACAAGCAATGATCACACGCACGGCACAGCGGACACACCAGGAACCGCGGTGTTGGCCGTCGAATGGCGCTAGCTGCGCAGCATTTGTGCACCGCCGCCGTCAGTGTCAGCCAGTTTGCCGTGGCATACGGAGCTCCATCGCAGTCTTTAACACTGGTAGCATGCCGCGACAGCGTGGACGTGAACCGTATGTGCAGTTGACGGACTTTGAGCGAGGGCGTATAGTGGGCATGCGGGAGGCCGGGTGGACGTACCGCCGAATTGCTCAACACGTGGGGCGTGAGGTCTCCACAGTACATCGATGTTGTCGCCAGTGGTCGGCGGAAGGTGCACGTGCCCGTCGACCTGGGACCGGACCGCAGCGACGCACGGATGCACGCCAAGACCGTAGGATCCTACGCAGTGCCGTAGGGGACCGCACCGCCACTTCCCAGCAAATTAGGGACACTGTTGCTCCTGGGGTATCGGCGAGGACCATTCGCAACCGTCTCCATGAAGCTGGGCTACGGTCCCGCACACCGTTAGGCCGTCTTCCGCTCACGCCCCAACATCGTGCAGCCCGCCTCCAGTGGTGTCGCGACAGGCGTGAATGGAGACGTGTCGTCTTCAGCGATGAGAGTCGCTTCTGCCTTGGTGCCAATGATGGTCGTATGCGTGTTTGGCGCCGTGCAGGTGAGCGCCACAATCAGGACTGCATACGACCGAGGCACACAGGGCCAACACCCGGCATCATGGTGTGGGGAGCGATCTCCTACACTGGCCGTACACCACTGGTGATCGTCGAGGGGACACTGAATAGTGCACGGTACATCCAAACCGTCATCGAACCCATCGTTCTACCATTCCTAGACCGGCAAGGGAACTTGCTGTTCCAACAGGACAATGCACGTCCGCATGTATCCCGTGCCACCCAACGTGCTCTAGAAGGTGTACGTCAACTACCCTGGCCAGCAAGATCTCCGGATCTGTCCCCCATTGAGCATGTTTGGGACTGGATGAAGCGTCGTCTCACGCGGTCTGCACGTCCAGCACGAACGCTGGTCCAACTGAGGCGCCAGGTGGAAATGGCATGGCAAGCCGTTCCACAGGACTACATCCAGCATCTCTACGATCGTCTCCATAGGAGAATAGCAGCCTGCATTGCTGCGAAAGGTGGATATACACTGTACTAGTGCCGACATTGTGCATGCTCTGTTGCCTGTGTCTATGTGCCTGTGGTTCTGTCAGTGTGATCATGTGATGTATCTGACCCCAGGAATGTGTCAATAAAGTTTCCCCTTCCTGGGACAATGAATTCACGGTGTTCTTATTTCAATTTCCAGGAGTGTATTAACGGCCATCAACTTATTTCTTAATCACGCTTTAGTTATGTAGTTTTTTGTGAAAATGGTTTAGATTGCTTACTGTTCCGTAGTGAAGCACGAGGTGAGAACGACAGCATTTTATGCTTACCATTTGATCAGGTAAGCTGGAGTTTTGGCGAATATTATATCATTCTGTTTAAAAATCTGAGGACGTTCGAAGCAATATTGTTTCTCTGCTCGTCTCTTTTTACGTCTGAACTGCAACTGCTCAAACCGTTGCAGGTTAGTTGGACCGCTGGCTGGCCAGTGGTATGAAAGTTTAACGCCTCTGTAAAACTGTTGTCCCGCGTTATCGATCCGTCTATGTGCGTGTAACACAGCATAAAACGTACCGCGCGCTAATGATTGTACTCGACTGTACTGGCCTCCGCTCCACGTGAAACGAAATCCAGTGACTTCAAGCAAACGCACAAGAAACATGGCGTAAAGTTTACGAGGTGTGGCTAGAAAAAAACCGGACTAGTACTGGTGAAACAATAAAACGAATGAAATAAGGCTGAAAGTCGCGTGGCCTGTCACGTGACTCTCGCTCCGCCTACTGCTCGAGTTTCATCTGCCTCCTGCACTCAGTCTGCCCGTGGCGTCTGTTTTAAGTAGTTGACGTTTTGTCTGTGCGTCGGAAAATGTTGAGTGTACAGAAATAACAGCGTGTTAACATCAAATTTTGTTTCAAACTAGGAAAATCTGCAAGTGAAACGTTTGTAATGTTACAACAAGTGTACGGCGATGATTGTTTATCGCGAACACAAGTGTTTGAGTGGTTTAAACGATTTAAAGATGGCCGCGAAGACACCAGTGATGACACTCGCACTGGCAGACCATTGTCAGCAAAAACCGATGCAAACATTGAAAAAATCGGTAAACTTGTTCGACAAGATCGCCGTTTAACAATCAGAGCAGTGTCTGAGTTAACAGGAGTTGACAAGGAAAGTGTTAGGCAGATTCTTCATGAAAGTTTCAACATGAACAAAGTGTGTTCAAAAATGGTTCCAAAGTGTCTCACAATTGAACAGAAGGAACGCCGAAGAATGATTTGTTCTGACATCCTGGAAAACATTGAAAGTGATCCCACCTTCTTACAAAATGTTATTACTTGCGATGAATCGTGGTTTTTTACTTACGATCCCGAAACTAAACGCCAATCGATGCATTGGAAAACTCCTGGTTCTCCACGACAAAAAAAAGCACGAATGTCAAAATCGAAATTCAAGGCAATGATGATTGTTTTTTTTCTGACGTCAAAGGGTTTGTGCACATTGATTGGGTACCAGAGGGACAAACAGTGAATCAGCATTACTACATTAGCGTCCTGGCTACCCTACGTGAGCGAGTACGGAGAAAACGGAACGATTTGTGGAGAAAAAAGTCATGGATCCTTCACCAAGACAATGCCCCAGCTCACAGTGCGTTGTCAGTGAAGACGTTTTTGGCAAAACACAACATTCCCATCTTAGATCATCCACCCTACTCACCTGATTTGGCCGCCTGTGACTTTTTTCTTTTCCCTAAAGTCAAGTCAGCTTTGAAGGGAACTAGATTTGAGACTGTTGAAGCAGTAAAAGAAAAAGCGACGGAAGTAATGTATGGACTTACCGAAAATGATCTGCAGCATTGCTATGAACAGTGGAAAATTCGTATGGAGCGGTGTAGAGACCGAGGAGGAGAGTACATTGAAGGAGGTAACATGAAATTGTAAATAATTGTAAATAAATGTGTTTTCCAGCATCAGTCCGGTTTTTTTCTAGCCGCACCTCGTATATCAGGTTTATTCTTACTATGAACACAGCGTCACTCTTACGCGACTGGCGTTGAAGCCTAGTTCACACTACGACATTAAGTTGCACGCAACTGCGCTACCGGCAACTGCGCATGCGTGCATTTGCGAATCCCGTTGGCAAAACTAAATATTCTCGGCTTGTTCCAACTTTGGCGACACTGTTTACATGCGTATTTAAGTTAGGTGTGTAGGCAGAGGGTAAACAAACCGAAATATTAAGTGAGGAACAGAGAAAATTGTTCGCTTTTTAGGTATCAATGCTTCGCATAGGTATGTAGGATTTTAGTGAGGTTGAGTACAAAAACAAGCAGTGACTTCTTGATGCGCGTGAGACTGTCACACGCGATTTGAACGTGAATTCGTGAACAATGTCTGGGCAGCAGAGCAAAATCCATTCAATTTAAATTATAGGAGTACATACACAAATGAATTAAAAAAAATACAGGCAAGCAAAACATCTGGCTGTGGAACTGGCCACGTCTACAAGGCTAAAATCCCGTGGTTAGAGTTGGACGATTCTTTTTTAAGAAAAATAGTGATAGAAGAAAAGTCTACAGAAATCTGGAAAGGTGAACTCCTTATTCAATATTAATTTATTTAAAACGTCACAGCAGTGCTTCCAAGTCATAAACTATAGTACAATGCTTAAAATAACTTATAGTCTTCCAATACCATGTCTTTCAGCATGGTCGGTGAACAACAGAGCTGACGTCTTTTCTTTATACAGTCAAGAGACCAAACTCGTTTTTTTATTATCTTTTGTCTTGTGCAGCGATTTCATGCAAAGAACGTTAATTCCTCCACAACTCGTATTTCCATTTTACACGCGACTACGGCAATCACAAACGACGAAACAAGTGCAGGGCGGTGGCGCCGTGTCTACAGACATAGGAGAAACTACACACCAAAAAAAGTTTTGTATCACCTCGGTTCCGAGAGTTCCGGAACCTACACAGAAAATTGGAAGAGATCAACATAAACAACATTTCCACCCTTTGTATTGCTCATGAAAACGACTCATTGCATGTTGCACCACCATACAGCGAGACCTTCAGAGGTGGTGGTGCAGATTGCTGTAAAGACCGGTTCCTCTAATACACAGTAGCACGTCCTCTTGCACTGATGCATGCCTGTGTTCGTCGTGGCATACTATCCACAAGTTCCTCAAGGCACTGTTGGTCCACAAGGTCCCACTCCTCAAAGGCGATTCGACGTACATCCCTCAGAGTGGTTGGTGGGTCACGTGGTCCATAAACAGCCCTTTTCAGTCCATCCCAGGCATGTTCGATAGTGTTAATGTATGGAGAATATGCTGGCCATTTTGTCGAGCGATGTCGTTAACCTGAAGGAAGTCATTCACAAGATGAGCACGATGGGGGCGCGAATTGTCGTCCATGAAGACGAATGCTTCGACAATATTCTGCCGATATGGCTGCACTATCGGTCGGAGACTGGCATTCACGTATCGTACAGCCGTTATGGCGTCTTCCATGAACAACAGTGGCGTGCTTCGGCTCCACATAATGCCACCTCAAAACAGCAGGGAACCTCCACCTTGCTGCTCTCGGTGGACAGTGTGTCTAAGGCGTTCAGCCTGACCGGGTTGCCTTCAAACTCGTTTCCGACGATTGTCTGGTTGAACGCATATGCGACACTCATCGGTGAAGAGAACGTGATGCCAATCCTGAGTGATCCATTCAGCATGTTGTTGGGCCCATCTGTACCGCGCTGTATGGTGTTGTGGTTGCAAAGATGGACCTCGCCATGGACATCGGGAGTGAAGTTGCGCATCATGCAGCCTATTGCGTACAGTTTGAGTCGTAACACGACGTCCTGTGGCTGCACGAATAGCGTTATTCAACATGGTGGCGTTGCTGTCAGGGTTCCTCCGAGCCATAATCCGTAGGTGGCGGTCATCCACTGCAGTAGCAGCCGTTGGGCGGCCTGAGCGAGGCATGCCATCGACAGTTCCTGTCTCTCTGTGTCTCCTCCATGTCCGAAGAACATCACTTTGGTTCACTCCGTGACGCCTGGACTCTTCCCTTGTTGAGAGCCCTTCCCAGAGCAAACTAACAATGCGGAAGCGATCGAACCGCTGTACTGACCAGCTAGGCACGGTTGAACTACAGTCAACACGAGCCGTGTACCTCCTTCTTGGTGGAATGACTGGAACTGATCGGCTGATCTAATAGGCGCTGCTCAGGCACGGTTGTTTACATCTTTAGGCGGGTTTAGTGACATCTCTGAACGGTCAAAGTGCTGTGTCTGTGGTACGGTATCCACAGTCAACGTTTAACCTCAGGAGTTCTGGGAACCGGGGTGATGCAAAACTTTTTTTTTATGTGTGCATTATAAGATGGATGTAACTTAGCTGAACGTGGCTCGAAACGTGGCGAGTACTGTACACTCCGTCCTTCTTTACTGGAATCGCCAGACACGTTGTACGAATACACGAGAGGAGAGGAGAAACACCGTGGCACAAAAGTGGAAGACGCTTTAACTTTGTGATGCCACTTTCCTTCTCTCAACAGCGATCAGCGTCAGAAGGGACCAGACCACCGCCTTAAAAACTAACAGGCCACAATTGACGTTTCGCATATTTATACGCGTGTATTAAGAAAATATGTGGTTTCAGTGACACACTGCACTAATGATCTCTCCAAAGCACGTTGTTCAGATTGTGGTTTAGTATGGTATAGTGGCAGGATGTACGACTTGGGTCTGTAAAGTTTTTGCCAGTGAGGATATGACCACATAATGGTTAATTTACGTGGTGAAAGTACATGTTTGTATTATGTGATGCATAGATAAAATTTGTATGTAAGGAAGCAAGTATTATGTAATTAATGAAAGATAGATTTGTGATTTCGCAGCAGCTCACTTTATTCTAAAAATGGTGAAAATTAATGCAGTACTTGCTGTATATTCAGATAATCTGATTCTAGTACACTTCACTGCTCTCTAGACACTTACCAAGTGGATTTGACAAAGGAAGTAACAGTATTCCTGATGGCAGTATTATTTCAGATTGAGTGTTGCCTTTAATAAAGAAAATCAGTACTACATTGTCTTTTAGTGCGCTTCAAAACTTCAAAATTCGGTTTAAAAAAATTAAAAATTTCGTAGAACAGATATTTCACGTGCAAGAGTGAAAATATTAGATTTCAAATTAATATTTAGAACATTCAGAGGCAGGCTGCTACATTTGTTACTGGTAGGTTTGACCATCACGCGAGTGTTACGGAAATGCTTCACGAACTCGGGTGGGAGTCTCTAGAGGAAAGGAGGCGTTCTTTTCGTGAATCGTTACTGAGGAAATTCAGAGAACCAGCATTTGAGGCTGACTGCAGTAAAATTTTACTGCCGCCAACTTACATTTCGCGGAAAGACCACAAAGATAAGAGAGATTAGGGCTCGTACAGAGAGAGGCATAAAGGCAATCATTTTTCCCTCGTTCTGTTCGGGAGTGGAACAGGGAGAGAAGATGCTAGTTGTGGTACGAGGTACCCTCCACCACACACCGTATGGTGTATTGCGGCGTATGTATGTAGATGTAGATTGTTATTCATTATATTTAGTATATGTGCCGGCATTTACAATAAGTGACAACTTTTTTTTTTTTTTTTTTTTTTAATCCTGGGGTAGAAATGTACCTATGGCACATATCAAGTTCGAGGCTGTTGTATCTCACCCTAAATATTTGAGGAACACTAACTGTTTCATGCATAATCCTGGCTTCTGCAATTATCTCTGGCAGCTACACGTAAGCTGGGAGGGGGAGGGGAAGTAGCCGCGTTCTCGCTGCCGCCTCTCCGACATACGTCCTGCGCTGCCCAACAGGCTCTGCAACACTCTAGGCGTGCTCTTACCACCTCTCACTGCAGGGTTTACCTATATACACTATGTGATCAAAAGTATCCAGACACCCGGCTGGAAAAGACAAGTTCGTGGCGCCCTCCATCTTCCACTCTCGCTCGCATACGTTCAATCAGGGGCTGGAAGGTTTCTTGGGGAATCGCAGCCCATTCTTCACGGAGTGCTGCACTAATGAGAGGTATCGATGTGGGTCGGTGAGGCCTGGCTCGAAGTCGGCGTTCCAAAACACCTCAAACGTGTTCTATACGATTCACGTCAGGACTCTACGCAGGCCAGTCCATTACAGAGACGTTATTGTCGTGTAACCACTCCGCCACAGGCCGTGCAGTATGAACAGGTGCTCTATCGTGTTGAAAGATGCAGTCGCCATCCCCGAATTCCTCTTCAACAGTGGCGAGCAAGAAGGTGCTTAAAACATCAATGTAGGCCTGTGCTGTGATAGTGCTACGCAAAACAACAAGGGGTGCAAGCCCTCTCCGTGAAAAACACGACCACACCATAACACCACCGCCTCCGAATTTTACTGTTGGCACTACACATGCTGGCGGGCATTCGCCATACCCACAACCTGCCATCGGATCGCCACATTGTGTACCGTGCTTCCTCACTCCACACGTTTTTACACTGTTCAATAGTCCAATGTTTACGCTCCTTACACCAAGCGAGGCGTCGTTTGGCATTTACCGGCGTGATTTGTGGCTTATGAGCAGCCGGTCGACCGTAAAATCCAAGTTTTCTCACCTCCCGTCTGTCATATACTTGCAGTAGATCCTGACGCAGTTTGGAACTCCTGTGTGATGGTCTTGATAGATGTCTGCCTATTACATATTACGACCTTCTCCAACTGTCGGCGGTCTCTGTCAGTCAACAGCTTTTGTGCTGTACGCGTCCCTTCACGTTTCCACTTCACTGTCACATCGGAAACAGTGGACCTAGGAATGTTTAGGAGTGTGGAAATCTCGCGTACAGACGTACGACACAAGTGACACCCAGTCACCTGACCATCCACTCTGCTCTCTCACGATGTCTAATGACTACTGAGGTCGCTGACATGGAGCACCTGGCAGTAGGTGGCAGCACAATGCACCTAATATGAAAAACGTATGGTTTTGGGTTTGTCCGCATACTTTTGATCACATAGTGTACCGTGAAAATTGTTTAACACGAAACTGATGGGGCTCAAAATATTTTTCCTTGTTAAAAGAAATTCATTTTCACTGTGCATGCAAAATAAATGCTCGACAGTATATTGGAAGCAATTTTCTGAAATACTATTTGCTGCTAAAATGTACACACGCAGTTGCTAGTATTATGCAAATATTATGCTAATATTACCGTGGCAGTCGGCCGCGACAGTAAAGAGACGAGAACTTTGAGTGGTCGAGGGGAGACGAGTGCTGTGGGTTGTCATCCAACTTCCGCGTTCTCTGATTCCACGAAAGCACAACGGACATAACGGCCATAGAGATCCGTGATTCCTTTTCTTGTGATGAGAGTCTTATTAGAATCCCTTCATGCACCAAGATTAGTCTCTTCACTCATTTCAAAATTAGAGAAAGAAACAATGAATCAAAATGCAAAGCAAGTTGGAGAACACAAAGCACTTGGTAGTGGCTATAGCGCAATTGCCGGCCATGTGGCCGAGCGGTTCTAGGCGCTTCAGTCCGGAACCGCGCTGCTGCTGCGGTCGCAGATTCGAATCCTGCCTCGGGCGTGGATGTGTATTACGTCCTTAGGTTACTTAGGTTTAAGTAGATCTAAGTCTAGGGGACTGATGACCTCAGATGTTAAGTCCCGTAATACTCAGAGCCATTTGAACAGCGCAATTGTTCGCTGCGGTTGGCAGTGGTAGTTCACGCCCGCCCCCCGCCGGTATGTTACGCAACGATAGTTCAAGACTCTCCCCACCTAAAACCGTCACGACGTAGTGTCTGCATAATACATATCATTAGATACATTGAATGTTTCCATTTTAAGCAAAATGATGAGTTGTATTCGCATAGTTTTCTCGGCCGTTAGACACGTAAACTGCGTTTCGACACATCCAGAACCGAATTCGAAAACTGACTAGAATAATGAAATTTGCTGACACTGGCAGCGCCTGAACCTGCCCAAAAGCCGCAGTGTTTCTTCTGCTTCGTCTAACAAATAAACAAAAATGAGAACAAAACTGAGAGTTGATGCAACTGCGTAAAATATGTACTGAATACTTAACTGTACTGAGAAGCGGAGCCGGCCGAAGTGGCCGTGCGAAGGCGCTGCAGTCTGGAACCGCAAGACCACTACGGTCGCAGGTTCGAATCCTGCCTCGGGCATGGATGTTTGTGATGTCCTTAGGTTAGTTAGGTTTAACTAGTTCTAAGTTCTAGGGGACTAATGACCTCAGCAGTTGAGTCCCATAGTGCTCAGAGCCATTTGAACCATTTTTTGAGAAGCGGATTATTGTCATGTCACACCATTTTGTTTCGTGCTAAAGAAAAACTGAGTATGTCATTACGCCGGGTCCATAGTATTATTTCACGTCAACGGATTATTTAGATTAAGCGTTCTCGCGTTACACGATTGTCACTGCACTAACATCAAAACGTGATGACTTGGAGTGCGATAAAACTGCCAACATGATGCCTACAGTGCAATTATAATTCACAAAAAGGGGGCTCGTTTATTTGGCTGCAATAAATCGACACTAATTTGAGAATAGCTACAAGACAAACAGATACTGAAGTGTTGGCAGAAGAGCCAACACCGTGTTGCTAGAGGAGGCCGAAATGCACGCGTTTAAGCTCACGCAGACTGGCGTGAGGTCTGGAACAATTAAAGGAGTTGAGTCTAATAAGAAAAGAACGTAGTTCTTGGAATACTTAACTTTAATCCACAATTGAAGAACATCGCTCTTGATGATACATAATTACAATCTCAATATAAACTGGTAATGGCGCCTTGCTAGGTCGTAGCAAATGACGTAGCTGAAGGCTATGCTAACTATCGTCTCGGCAAATGAGAGCGTATTTGTCATTGATCCATCTCTGGCAAAGTCTGTTGTACAACTGGGGCGAGTGCTAGGACGTCTCTCTAGACCTGCCGTGTGGTGGCGCTCGGTCTGCAATCACTGACAGTGGCGACACGCGGGTCCGACGTATACTAATGGACCGCGGCCGATTTAAAGGCTACCACCTAGCAAGTGTGGTGTCTGGCAGTGACACCACAGATACCATAATCGATAACCGATTTAGAGAAAACAGAAAACAAAACGTGGTGTGGAAAACATTTACAAGATATTCCTTCATTCATTTTCTCTGATACTGGAGTTGTTAAGCAGAAGGAGAAGAGCATGAACATTGTCCGGGTCCAAAATTTCATTTGCCCGTTATCACTCCAGTCATAAGCTACATTTTCGACCAATTTAGAATTCTGGTTTGACTACATATCTAATTCATCTGTGGGAGTCGGATTGCCATCATTATTCGCCCACAAACCAAACTTCTGTACTTTTGTTCTTGGTGTAAAACACAGACTTTTAATATACTGTTTGACAAACCAACAGAGTGTAAAAGTACTACTGAAGGGGGAAAAATTCCGTTCTCAAAAATATTTGAATTATTTTTCAGGATTTAAGGTTGCTCTCAGATTCGGTCTGGACAGTCTGACAAACAGTTCACGTATATTTGGCTATTATTTAACGAGAATATACGCCAAAATGGAAAATATTGAAATAAACGATATCGGAATTGAAAAACAACTGCTATCACTTAGTAGCGGAAAAGCATCCGGACCAGACGAGATACCCTTAAGATTCTACAGTGATTATGCTAAAGAACTTGCCCCCTTTCTATCAGCAATTTATCGTAGATCTCTGGAAGAACGTAAAGTACCTAGCGACTGGAAGAAAGCGCAGGTCGTTCCCATTTTCAAGAAGGGTCATAAATCAGATGCGAATAATTATAGGCCTATTTCACTTACGTCAATCTGTTGTAGAATAATGGAACATGTTTTGTGTTCTCGTATTATGACGTTCTTAGATAATACAAATCTCCTTCATCATAACCAACATGGATTCCGCAAACAGAGATCATGTGAAACTCAGCTCGCCCTATTTGCCCAAGAAATTCACAGTGCCGTAGACACTGGCGAGCAGATTGATGCCGTATTCCTGGACTTCAGGAAGGCATTTGATACGGTTCCGCACTTACGTTTAGTGAAAAAAATACGTGCTTACGGAATATCGGACCAGGTTTGTGATTGGATTAAGGATTTCCTAGAAGAAAGAACACAACATGTCATTCTTAACGGTTCAAAATCTGCAGATGTAGAGGTAATTTCGGGAGTACCGCAAGGAAGCGTGATAGGACCTTTATTGTTTACAATATACATAAATGACTTAGTTGACAACATCGGTAGCTCCGTGAGGCTATTTGCAGATGACACGGTTGTCTACAAGAAAGTAGCAACATCAGAAGACTCGTACGTACTCCAGGAAGACCTGCAGAGAATTAATGAATGGTGCGACAGCTCGCAGCTTTCCCTAAACGTAGATAAATGTAATATAATGCGCATACATAGGGGCAGAAATCCATTCCAGTACGATTATGCCATAGGTGGTAAATCACTGGAAGCGGTAACGACCGTAAAATACTTAGAAGTTACTATCCGGAGCGATCTGAAGTGGAATGATCACATAAAACAAATAGTGGGAAAAGCAGGCGCCAGGTTGAGATTCATAGGAAGAATTCTAAGAAAATGTGACTCATCGACGAAAGAAGTAGCTTACAAAACGCTTGTTCGTCCGATTCTTGAGTATTGCTCATCAGTATGGGACCCTTACCAGGTTGGATTAATAGAAGAGATAGACATGATCCAGCGAAAAGCAGCGCGATTCGTCATGGGGACATTTAGTCAGCGCGAGAGCGTTACGGAGATGCTGAACAAGTTCCAGTGGCGGACACTTCAAGAAAGGCGTTACGCAATACGGAGAGGTTTATTATCGAAATTACGAGAGAGCACATTCCGGGAAGAGATGGGCAACATATTACTACCGCCCACATATATCTCGCGTAATGATCACAACGAAAAGATCCGAGAAATTAGAGCAAATACGGAGACTTACAAGCAGTCGTTCTTCCCACGCACAATTCGTGAATGGAACAGGGAAGGGGGGATCAGATAGTGGTACAATAAGTACCCTCCGCCACACACCGTAAGGTGGCTCGCGGAGTATAGATGTAGATGTAGATGTAGATGGCCGTGTCTTGTGTGGCCGAATTTAGTTTTATTTAGTACACGGCGCTTCACGAGAAAGCGTCCTTTTGTGAATGGTCACTCGAAATTATTTTGGTAGTAGTTACTAAATTGTATTCTTTTCTCCTCTGAGATTGAGACATCATTTTCAGGTAGCGAAATGGGGCCCACAGGAAGGAAGCTATATCGAGGCGCCTTTTCCTCTACATAATTTTTCTGGCGCATTCGCAATATTCATTTCGGAGATTTCTCCGTCCTGAGGAGCTTCATCTTCCATCACAACATGAGGTACAGTGTAGGTGATCATTTTGAGGTCTCCAAGAAGGGATGTAAAAAAAAAAAAATCCCTGCTCTACAATTTAAAAAAAAAATGGTTCAAATGGCTCTGAGCACTATGCGACTTACCTTCTGAGGTCATCAGTCGCCTAGAACTTAGAACTAATTAAATCTAAGGACATCACACACATCCATGCCCGGGGCAGGATTCGAACCTGCGACCGTAGCGGTCGCTCGGCTCCAGACTGTTGCGCCTAGAACCGCACGGCCACTCCGGCCGGCCTTTTACAATTCCTCAAATAATTTACGTGCTTGTGAATAGAGTTTAACATAAAAATAACAGCATACAAAGCGCTAGAACAGAACTCAGTTCGTCCATCAACGTGATGTGAAGCCTTCATTCTCTCTGTTTCTCATTCTCCTCAGAGAGCTTTTTGCACAATACCCAGTATTGCCTTTTGACCGATTAAAGCGTGGTCAATCGTGCGTCCCAGAGAGTTTCGGACGACTGCTCCACTGCTCTCTCTAGACTACGAACAACGCCACTTTGCTCTGCGAATGTCACAAGTTCCTTCACTGCAGTCGGAACAAAACCAAGTTGCGGGATATTGAGTGACATATACCGCACATTAAACGCATTTGGTAGCACTGTGTTCAGCAAGTGACAGGCAAACTTCAGTGTAGAAGAGCAGCGACAGTCGTAAAAGGTACATGTTTCAGATAAATCGCCTCAGCAATTCGTTTGTAATGTTTTCATCTGTTTTAGGCTCGACTGGGAACCAGGTCATAAACATGAAACGAGACCTGACGTCCCAGTTAACAAAATAAGGATCTGTACGTGTCAGGTAATGAATCCTCTTTGCGCTACATATTCGCATATCCGTGTCGTCGAACATTCACCTCCGTTCACGTAATAAATTACTTCAGGCATAATTTCCTTTCTAAGGCCTTTCACTTTTTTCTGTGATGTGGCGTGAGGCAGTTGTGGGGGAGGCATAAGAGGTTTTGCGGATACATTTTCTATAAATCGCTGTGTGTATCGACTAATCTCTGAGCCAGATCCAAAATTCCTTCCCCTCCAATAACTTCATAAGATCTCAAATCACATGCACACACAGCCAGGAATATGTCAGTAATCTTGCCGTGAGGAGATCTGGGAAGGCGTGTTTGGTCAACCATGCCACTTGTTTAGCAGACACGCACAAATGGCGTTAAATATGCGAAATGCCAGATGACCCTTCAGCATGCAAGTAAAGTTCATTGCACTCCACACAACAATTATAATTAACACTGTTGCCATCACCATATGATTTGGCTCAGGCTCTTTGGTTCTGTATTCACTAACCATTAGTTTTTGTTTTATTTCCCGTTTTCTTGACATACTTTCCTTTCTTATCGAAGCACTTGCAATTTCCGCATCATTTTCTATGTAATAAGAAAAACATGAAAATCTCTTATACCATCACTTCTGTTTGACACATAATAAGACAACGTGTATTTGCAAAAGATTAAATAAGGACTTTCGTAAACGATTTCCTACAATTTATCAATGATTCGTGCCTCATTTGTTTGTGTCCATCGCAATAAGATTGCTACTAACTGCATTGGAGCAGCTGTGTTACAAAGCATCTGTTTTAGAAGTATGAAGACGTCGCACTGTCGTACAACTGCCGCCATCCCGGATATAAAAATTGAAACAGCTTGAACCGTGTGCCTGAAAATGGACTCGACTAATGTCTGAAGAAGCGCTGGAGGGAACTGACACCATGAATCTTGCAGGGCTGTCCATAAATTCTTAAAACTGCGAGGGGGTGGAGATCTCTTATGAACAGGACGTTGCAAGGCATCCCGGATATGCTCGATAATGTTCAAGTCTGGAGAGTTTGGTGACCAGCGGAAGTGTTTAAACTCAGAAGAGTGTTCCTGGAGCCAGTCTGTAGCAATTCTGGACGTGTTGGGTATCGCATTGTCCTGCTGGAATTGGCCAAATCTGTCGGAATGCAAAATGGACATGAATAGATGCAGGTGATCAGACCTACGTGTCAGCTATCAGAGTCGTATCTAGATTTATCAGTGGTCCCATATCGCTCCAACTACACACGCCCCACATCATTACAGAGCCTTCACCATCTTGAACAGTCTCCTGCTGACATGCAGAGTCCATGGATTCATGAAGTTGTCTCCATACCCGTACACATCCATCCGCTCGATACAATTTACAACGAGACCCGTTCGACCAGGCAACATGTTTCCAGTCATCAACAGTCCAATATCGGTTTTGACGGGCCCAGGTGAGGTGTAAAGCTTTGTGTCGTGCAGTCATCAAGGATGCACGAGTGGGCCTTCGGCTCCGAAAGCCCGTGTCGATGATGTTTCGTTGAATGGTTCGCACGCTAACCTTGTTGATGACCCAGCATTGAAATCAGTAGCAATTTGCTGAAGGGTTGCACTTCTCTGCTGTTCTTGCAGGGTCTTTTTTCGGTCGCAGCAAAGTCGGAGTTTTGATTTTTTACCGGATTCCTGATATTTACGGTACACTCGTGAAATGGTCGTACAGGAAAATCCCCACTTCATCGCGACCTTACAGATACTGTGTCCCATCGCTCGTGCGCCGGCTATAACACCACGTTCAAACTCACTTAAATCTTGATAACCCGCCATTGTGGCAGCAGTAACCGATCTAACAACTGCTCCAGACGCCTTATACAGGCGTACCGACCACAGCGCCGTATTCTGGTTGTTTACATATCTCTCTGCATTTGAATACTGCATGCCTATGCCAGCTTTTTGGGGCTTCTGTGTAGTGTATACAGGCCTTTATATGGGAGGAAAACAGCCTTAGAAGAAAGGTAAAGAAAGTCGTGAAAAGGCAGGGAACGTATTACTGTATGACTATGTACATCGAAGCAGTAAAAGCAGTTAATTTATAACTGAATGACGGCTGCAGATGCATCTAATGAAATTATGAAGAGTACTTCGCTATAGCCGGCCGCTGTGGTCGAGCGGTTCTAGGTGCTACAGTCCGGAACCCCGCTGCTGCTACGGTCGCAGGTTCGAATCCTGCCTCGGGCATGGAAGTGTGTGATGTCCTTAGGTTAGTTAGGTTTAAGTAGTTCTAAATTTTAAATTACATTTGTCTAACTTTTTAAGTTAACCGGTGTGAACCCTCCAGGCTGTTAAAATATTTACATTCAACATCAAGTATTGTACTGCCAACAAAATAGTTTCACAAAATAATATCATATTTCAAGATAATTCTTTCCACATTGTGAATGCGTACTGCCTTGTTTATTCCTTGCTAATGATGATTACTTTCACTGGGGAAAAGAAAATTTAAGACTTTATCTGACTATAGGCCCTGCAAAGTGTAAAGTAACCCCAGTTCATGGCACTAAAATATAGATTATACATGGTAATATCTTAAGACATCACGTTATGTAAGACGGCAAGCAGATTTACAGCTCTGTGAGACAGACAAAGTGACATAGATTCTACCTTAGCACAAATTTTAAATTACATTCCCCAAATTTTTAAGTTAATTGGTGTGAACCCTCTAGGCTGTTAAAATATTTTCACTCAACATCAAGTATTGTGCTGCCAACAAAATATTATTTTGTGAAACTATAATTATAAGCACTGCTGACCTAGTGTAAACATACGTTTATGGTTCCCCCTACATGAGATTTACATTTTGTGTGGAGGATGATGTCAACAGGTAATGCAATATTTGAATTTTACATTACAATACTGAGAAAATTCATGAACAGAGTAATAAATTTGCTTACCGGTTGTTTCATTTCACAGTAACTGCAAGCTTGCAGAATTAGTCAGATTCATGTAAAGAACTTGCATTTAGATCCAATGTAGGATGTAGTGGGCTTCTTAAAACTCGTATTGGATTTTTGCAAGTTGTGTTATCTGAAATCAAATCATGCAGTTGACAATAACACAAAAAGACATTAGATTAGAGCTACTTTGTATGCAATTCACATTTTGAAGTGTCGATGTTGATTAATCTGCAGTGCTCAACTCCTTATATTTTATGTAATTTATCATCTGATGGACTACAGCTCAATGAGTTGCACACAGTTTAACTAATTTAATCCAACAAGAAAATTGTTTGCATTGAGCTTACGCATGAGACACAACATATCTGTAAATGAATACATCATTTGAAACTACTGTGTTTCATTACGAACAAAAATGGAGCGCTAGAATATTACAACATTCACTTTTGAGATAACTGTACGAAGTCCTACCGTATAATGACTTATTTTAAAGTAGTTTTCATGTTTCTTACCTGTTGGATGTGTCTCCACCAGCAATGGCACGCTTACTTCAGACATTTGTGAATAGAGATTTATAATCTGAAAACAAAAGTGACACTTTTAAGTAGAGATTATTGTAGAAAACATGGAAGAACAGAGTGAAGATCTTACTTCTCCAGTTACTTCCCCCTCCCCCTGTATTACACATAGATGCTAGAGATAATTGTAAAGCCATAATTATATATTTAAAAGCAACTGTTACTTACATATTTAGGAGACATTAAATGACAACAGCCTCTAGTTAAGATATGACCCATAAGTACATTAATTATACCCCAGCAATATAAAAAGGTTTATGGCTGTCCACTATAAATGTTGATAACCTATTCTCCACGTGTATCCCTCAATAAAATATTTAATTACCGCCTCATCATAAAAATGGTATTTGTATATGGAAAAAAAGAAGCAGCAGAAGTGGAGGAACAAACCGTGCTCAATAATTCAGTAAATGTACTATAGTTACTGTAAAACACCCATTGCTACCGTAGTGAATTAATCATTCTAAAATTTAATTACGACAGAGAGCTAGCACACCTCAGAATTATCGGCCAAATTAAACTCCGTGACGCCTGTGTTGTCGCTGGTTGTTGCAGTC
Source organism: Schistocerca nitens (assembly GCF_023898315.1). Taxonomy (NCBI): domain Eukaryota; kingdom Metazoa; phylum Arthropoda; class Insecta; order Orthoptera; family Acrididae; genus Schistocerca; species Schistocerca nitens. The sequence continues at coordinate 226,728,859 of NC_064623.1, forward strand.
TCTGAAAAGATGACATGACGTTCATTATTTTAAAAAGCTGCTTGCCTTTCAAAATAGTTACTACATTAGCTGCCGACGAAAAATTCATCATCTACCATATTGGACGGAATATTCTTACCTAGAAACGTTGCGTCACAATCAAAATGACTAGTGTGGCCATCTGAAGGAAGTTTAATTACATTGTGTATTTTTGTATACACAATTACAAATTTATGTTGGACAAAAGGCCCACCGCCAGTCTGGTGCCTATGCTGCCTTAATGCAGCATAATATTTTCTGGTCTCTTTCTTTAGCCTGTCATATTTCTGTCGCTGCTCATCACTGGTTCTGCTTGATGTTGTTTGTGAATTATAGAGATCGCATACTTACTCCCATGCTTTGTTCTGAAATTTGGAAAGATATCTTATTGGTCAAACAACGAAAACTTAATCATTTAACCAATTTCAAGAGATACTTCATTATAACCTTTTCACTACATGACACTGCATCCGTTTACTTGTTCTCTATTATGCTTCTGAAATCGTGAAGGATGTCGACAAGCTTTAATACATCTTCCAAGGAATAATTTTGAGCTCTCGATCGCTTTTCACTGATTTTAATCGAGCTCTTTTTGCAGACGACGAGACGTAAATAAACTTCAAAAACGCACGAAAATACCCAGAGTGCTCTCCTGCTGTTGCCAACTTAACTGAACGAGATCGCTATTCCAGGATTAACTAACCAGAGAATAAAATGGCATCGTACAACGCGCTGTCAAAGTTAAGCCCGGTCCACACACAACGAGCTGTCTGCGCAGACATCAGCGCAGATGTCTGTACATGCAAAAGATCGCTGCAAATGTGGTGTGTTCACACGACACAAACCCCAATCTAGTACTCGCCCGCCATCTGTCGGTGTAGAAAAGAAATCAGTGGCAAGCGACTACGCTCCCCGTAAACGTCAAAAATTTAATTTAGTTATTCTGAAATATAGAAATGGAGGAAGTTCTGTTGTGGTCTGTGTTCGCAACTTGTGTTGCAAAAAAGTTTCAGACCAACCGCAGGAAACAGTGAAAGCGGTCAAAATTGTGTAGACAGTGGCTGCTAAAGCGAAAGCAGTTTTCTCACATAAATTTACTGCGAGATTTGCAAGGCGAACCTTAAGAAAGCCAAGCAGATCAAAATACTATAACGTTGGCTGGTATACTTGATCTACTCCCACACCAGATCTTCTAGATTTGTGAACTTTGGATAACTCTTTTCGGTAAACAGTTCGCAACGAAATTTTTTTTTATTACTGTTTCTCTGTTTGCGGAGGCGTCAACTGCCCGCAATTTTTCAATTAGAGCATTGTATGGTGCTGTCTTTTTGCCTCGGTCACTATATTCTGTACTTTAATCTTCCACAAACATGGGTGGTTTCTACATATTTCAATGAATTCACTAACACGCTCTCGAGAACACTGACGAGTTATCAGCCATTTTAATGCCCTGTGCGCACAAATTCAAACACTAGACTGAGCAAACAGCTGTTTCGCGCCAGATTTTCGGCGATCTCCTTTCCACACGCTCCAACTCGTCTGCGCAGATGTGGTTTGAACCCACAGATTTGAGAGGTTTCGCTCAAACCTCCAACTCCAACTTCCAGGTTTGCACACACCTCAGGTTGGTGCAAATCTTCTGTCCACACGCAACGATCTGTCTGCGCAGATGTGATGTGCGCAGACAGATCGTTGCGTGTGGACGGGCCTTTATACCGTGGTTAGCTTATTCGGTGGTTAGCTAACCTTGGATTTAACCGGACGTTGTACAACCGGCCCAGAGTAAAATTTCATGTGTGAAATAGAATTACATAAAATAACGATAAAATAAAGTATGCACTCCTAGTTGTGGGAATAAAACATAAAACAATGCCTTGCCCGCGAACTGACGTTCGGTCTCGTTTCGTCCGCCCTTGGGCTGACGGGCAACGCCGGCCCGTCGCACACAGATCAGACAGGTGGCCCAGCTCGGCCCTTGCAGTGACGTCACGGGCCCGTTTCGTCCGAGGCTGCTGAGGCACAGGGCTGAGAAGTGCGGTCACAGACAGTGAGACGGGCCGCTTTGCAGGACTGGGGAGTGGTCTTCTTTACTCCTAAGTATTATAGGATTTGTCATCTTAATACAATGAAAGTAGGTACCTCAACAGTATATTTGTGGTACGGGCAACGCACGGATGCGTTCGTCTATAACAGATCAGCAGCTGTGGTATAAACTATACACAGAAGTAACAAGGACTCCAGAAATCGCATTATAGAGATTTTAATGTTCAGATGTACTCGTTACATTAGTTATTTCTTAACCACTTGCTCAACAAGTTTCGCTGTGCGACGAAGAGGCAGTACTGATGGAACACGTAAGTTGGCAGCAATCGAAAACAAAGGACAGTCAACACGAAATTTCCCAGTGTGTCGTATTCTTTCCGTAAGAGTACTCACTGCGTTTAAATGCGACACATCTTCCGAAACACGAAAAACGAATTTCGAAAACCATTTTTGACTGTCGTATTTACTTGTTATGGTCTGAAGCGGATTTGGTAGCCCTGTTAAATATGGCGCCTGGAAAACGGCTGTTACAGTGTCTCATGTAGTCAGCACCATCGCTGTTTCTCTTCGATCAGACGAGGTGTTAACAGCTTCGGTGTAATTTTTCTATTTATTCTTTACCGTACAAAAAGCTCTCCATCCACATTAGCCGAACATTTTTAAAAATAAGACTAAACCTGACAGCCCAAGCACATTTCAAAACCGGTTGCGTTTACATGGGAGCGAAAATCGATTGCGGAATTGGAAAACAGGCAACCAGAAGCGGATTTCCAAAACAGATTTTGAGGTGTTTACATGATAACCTTGAAGCGGTATTAGGAAATCTATTTACGAAATACGGTTTTGGGAGCCCCATGTAAATGGGGTGATGACAACCCAGAAGCGGTACGATATTGGGGAAACTGGTTTAAGAAATCCGGTTTTGGGAGCCCCATGTAAACGCAGTGATCGTTCACCTTCCACCTATGGTTTCATTTGAGTCTGAAGTGAATTAGTTATCATCAGTGAAAATGAAGTTACCCCAAAATATGATACCGTATGACATAATAAAATGAAAGTAATCAAAGTATCACAATTTTATATCAATCATTCCAAGACAATACGATGCAGTTGGGCGGTTGAAAATTATTGCTAATAAATCCCCGTACACCTCCATTTAAAAAATGGCCAGATGTTGGTTATCTCCCTTAAAACCATGTGCAAATGATGGTCGCCCTAGGTGCGGATAGTAAATTTTCTGAGCTCGCACGCATTATTACACTGTGAATTGCAACAGTTTTCTGCTGAATTGAACTAATAGTATAGAGATTTTATGTATTGCTGCAAAATACGTTGGTTGAGTCTAAGGGCATGCCCGGACAGATTTTTCTATTTAAAAACCGGGTCAATGGAAGCGTCCGATTCCACCCGTCTGTTGTGTTGTGTGACGACATTGCAAGGTGAGAAACAATATACTTCTGATAAGATGTTGATGCTTTTAAAAAGAAAATCGCATTATGCAAGGAACAAATTCGCACAAAAAACAGCCTCAGTGTTCCTAAGTTCACTAGCGTTAAAGAAAACGCGAGTTCTGAAGAATTAATTGTGACCTCGATGGAATTTCGAGGATAGTTTTCTAATTGTTTTGATGACATTGCCGACCTACATCTGTTTTAGAGACCTTTTGCCATTTTAGTTGAAAGTGCCATTGCTCATGACCAGATGCAACAGATAACTGTAATGTAATTCTTCTGAGATAAATTCTTTCACGTCAAAACTGTCCAGAAGGACTAAGTTTCGAGCTTTGCACGCCTCTTCAATGAGCCTGCATACGTGATAAAATATTTAGATTAACATATGTGTGCGGAAGGCGTTTTTGGATTTTGAAACTAAAATAAGTCACGATTAAAGTACGCGGCAACCTGAGAGCGAAAAATATGTGTAACTATTGCGTCTATCCGTATGCCACCAATTTGTGGCAGATAAACGTTAGGTCTTCAGCTCGCCAGAAATTATTTAAATAATACTGAAATTTGTTTTCTTAGTGATCTATATTGTTGAGAAATATGAAACCAAGTGGTATGCCATGCGATTGGATTGTCATCAGAATGCGGTGCGTTCGCAATTTCTCCATCCTCACGCTCAGACGGCGAGGTCTGGTTGCAGGGGAGCTGTGCAGCCAGGCGGGAGAGGTGCCGTTGCCGTTGCCGTTGTCATGACTGGACTTCAGTCCATGTATTCTGAAGGGCCGGTGGACTTTGCCTAATGCCCTCTGTCTGACTTTTGGGTTTGTTAACATGATGGGTTTGTTCGTGCATGTATAGTTGTAAGTGTGTTGTGTGAGGGGATCATGATTTATACCCTAAAGTGTCGGGATATTGTGTTTTTAGGATGTTTGTAGTTGATGTGGAATGGGTCTGAGCCCAGTGATGATATCAGTTGGTAAGGTGACATTTCGGCAGTTTCGTAAAATGTTTGTGTTCTCAACTGTATTATAGACGATACAGTGGGCATGTTTGTATCTCTGTGTATAGTGGCGTTTGAGACGAACCATGGCGCGTCTGTGATGATACAAAGTGCTTTGTTCTGAATGACTCGCAATTTGCGTATGTGGGTGTCAGCAGCCATACCCCAGATCTCGCAGCTGTAGAGTAGAGCTGGAAGGACCACCATCTTCCAGATTTTTAGCTTTGTTTGCGTGGTCAGCCCGTTTCCTTTCAGGAGCGGGCAAAGCTGGAAAAGTCGTCCTGAGCCTTTGCTGCTCGCGTCTGTGATGTGCTCGCTCCAGAGGAGTTTGCTGTCAAACTTTAGCCCTAGGTATTTGATTGTGTTACACCAGGGAAGGTCGTTGTCTTCGATCGTGATCTGCCGGTTTGGTGGCCGTCTTTTGGTTGTAAACGTGATGGCGTTGTATTTCGTAAGCATTGATTTTAGTTTTCCAAAGATTGTACCATTGCGTAATTTCGTCAAGGTGCCTTTGGAGATTGTATACTATGTAATTTAGGTTAGAGTGACTGGCGTATACGGCCGTGTCGTCCGCAAAGAGAGCTAATTGGGAGTTGTCCCTTTGGGGTATATCATTGGTGTAAATGCTGTAAAGGACTGGGCCGAGTACGGAACCTCGGGGCACGCCTGCCTCTATGGATTTGAGGTTGCTCTTGTGTCTTTCCAGGTTTACGTACAACTTCCTATCGCTTAGGAAGGACGACAGTATTTTAAGAATGTGGTGTGGGCAGCCATAGTTGTGTATTTTGTATAGCAAGCCGTAGTGCCATATGCGGTCAAAGGCCTTTTCTATATCTAGAAATACGGCCCCCGTACTTTGGCCTTCGGCTTGTGCCTTGCAAATCTGCTCGACCATGCGGGTGGCCTGAGCTATTGTGCCATGTCCGGCGCGAAATCCAAACTGTTGTGGGATGGTTATATGTTTGGAGTGAGGTGAGGATAAGGCATTCGTGTATTTTTCCTAGGATACAAAGGAGGGAAATGGGACTATGGTTTTGTGGGAATAAGGGATTTTTTCCGTGTTTGGGTATGGTTATGACCTTTGCCGTTTTCCAGGAGAATAGGAAGTATGTATGTTTAAGACAGGAGTTGAATATGTTTGCCGGCCGCTGTGGCTGTGCGGTTCTAGGCGCTGCAGTCCGGAACCGCGGGACTGCTGCGGTCGCAGGTTCGAATCCTGCCTCGGGCATGGATGTGTGTGATGTCCTTAGGTTAGTTAGGTTTAAGTAGTTCTAAGTTCTAGGGGACTGATGACCTAAGATGTTAAGTCCCATAGTGCTCAGAGCCATTTGAACCATTTGAATATGTTTATTAGGATAAGGATGGCTGAGGGGGGTAGGTTTTTGAGCTGGGGTGGCTTGATGCCGTCAGGACCGGGGGATTTGTTGTTGCCGAGCCCTTTGATGGCTGAGCAGATTGTTGTTCTGTCACAGGTTGAAAAATTTTGTCCGAGCGTCTTCGTAAAATTTTCGGAACTGTGCGAAGGACCGTTTCATCGTGGTCATCTGCCTCGTCATCAGTGACGATGTTTTCCATGAACCGTAGTTCCAAGGAATTTGCCGTGGCCTCCGCTTTGTCGTGGGGGTCGTAGACTAGACCGTTTTGGCCGTGGATTTGGCGGACTCCTTACGCGACTTGATTATGCGCCAGAACTTTTGTGGATTATTCCCGATTTCGTGGAGAGTTTGTTCCCAGAGAGAGCTTCTGAACTCAGCCAAGAGTACCCTGACTTCCTGGGCTAGACTGTTTACGATTCTCCTGTCTTCGGGATCGCGGTAAGCGTGCCACCTTTTACGGAAACGTTTCTTTGTGCGTAGTAGTTCCTGAATTTCTTCAGGTAGGTCCTGCCTTCTATTTAGATGGCGTGTTCTGGTGGATGTTTGTATGTTGCACTCGTTAATTATGTGGGTGAAGTGGTCCACGGCTTGATCTGTATCCCTACGGTTTGTGAGTCTAGGTGGTTCGGTGGTATGCTGCCTGACTAGGTCCCTGTAGCTGTCCCAGTCGGTGCTATATGTGTAATAGACTTTGTTGTTTCGGTTGTGTCTGGCTCCTGTGATTTCGATACCAACAGGGCCGTGGTCAGAGTCTATTTCTTTTATAACCACTGGGTCGTAAGCCCCGTTGAAGTTTTTTGTTACAAAGATGTCTCGTATATCGGGTCTGTGGTCTGGATTTTTTGGAAAGTGGGTCGGTTCGTCAGGCGCTATTATAGTCACATCATTGTGGTTTTACACATAGTTGTACAGCGTGCCACCACTGTTGTTGTTTGCGAGGCAACCCCACGTCCTGCTTTTGGAGTTCAGGTCTCCAGCCACAATGACTTTCGGCCCTAGTCCTAACAGGGAATCCAGGTCTCTGACAGTTGTTTCTTCCTGGATGGTGGTAGCAGCTACGAGAATAACTAATCCCTGATCGAGCTTGATTTCTATGGCAGACGCCTCCATTCTTTCGAGTGGAGGGACTTCCACCACTCTGTGAGCAATGCTGTTTTTAATTAGTATTAGCGTTCCGCCTTTTGGACGGTCCGCTCTGTCTTTTCGATACATAGAATAGTTCCTAATCGCTAGATTTGGTCGGGGTCGAGGTGCGTCTCTGTTAAGAGAGCTATGGCAACTCCCATATCATCCAGAAAATGTTCTAGAGTATGCTTTTGTCTCAGAATGCCGTCAGCATTCCAGTTTATTATGTACAGATTGTCTACTGTATTAAGGTCCGTCGAAGAAACTTAAAACTACAGACACTAGTACTATCAACTTCGAGATCTTGTCAGGTGTTTGTTGCCTGAAGCTGTGCCACGGTGTTTTTTATTGTTGTGGCCACTTTGGCCAGATCAAACGAAGTGAGAGTGAGTAGGCTGGCGATGCCTTGTAGTTGCGTCAGGGTTCATTCCCGCTGTGGGGAAGTGCGTGTAGTGCGGCAGACGTATTGGCCGCCGGGCTGGCTGCTGCGCGGCAGCCGTTACCTGTGTTTGCTGCGGTACGCTCCCTTTGGGTACCCTTTTAAATAACCGTGGGTACACCCCCACGGCTTCTCAACGTCGGGAAATTTGTGGTGTTTATGGCTGAGGCTGGTTTATGTTTTGGCTTTCCAGCTTCTCGTTTCGAGTTGTTTTTCATGGCTTGTGCCATTTCAATGTATTTCGGGCATTTCCGGTAGCTTGCTGGGTGTTTCCCCCGCAGTGTACGCACGTTGGATCTTTGTCTTTGGGTTTCAAGCACAGAGAGGATAGATGGGGCCCCGCGCATTTTACGCAACGTGGTTCAGCTCGGTAGTTGCGACTGCCGTGATTGAACCGCTGGCAGCGGTAGCACTGCGTTGGGCCATCTTTCCTTCTGTAGGATTCCGTCGTAAAGGCGTTTTGCTTTGTAGATTTCACCAGCATTTTCACCTTTTACAATGGTGGCTATGAAGTTTGGTAATTTCACGAGCTGTGATTTTCCATTTATTTCTCGGTATTCACGCATTTGAATTAAGTTTTCGACATCAAACTTGAGTTCGGTCAACGCATCTTTTATTTCGAGCGGCTCCGCAAAGTCAGGGAGATATTTGATGACTACTTTTTGCAGTCTGTTTGGCTCTAGGTCACACGTGTGATATTGCATACCGCGAAGGGCGAGGTGTTGCCGGACATAGCGGTAGTCGTCTGGGTTGTCGAGTTGGAATTTAACAGTGTCTCCTTTTATCTTGCTTTTGAGCCGTGGTTTGATTTCCTTGACGAAGTCAATATAGCCTTTTGTCTGGTAACTAATGATGGGTGGTACGCGGATTTCCCCGTCGCCTGCGTCATGTGCGACTTCACTGAATCTGTTTGAAGTGGAGACATTTGCCACTTCCATGTCCTCCTCGTCATCGTCAGGTAGAGGAGTGTCCATTGCTGCAGCCACGTCCTCCGTGGGTTGTTTTTTGCTGCTGACAGCAGACATGCCTGGTTCGCCTTCGGGTCTGTGTGTCTTTCTAGTGTGTTTTTTGTGTGTCGTGTTCTGTTTTCGGCGGTCCCTAGCGGTACCACGCTCGACTGTAGTGAATGGTTGATCTGTTTGGGTAAGTCAACGTCTGGCATTGGGGAAAGTCACCAGACAGCACGCTGGGATTGCCAGTTGCACCTTGGCTGTCACCGTGGGGTATCCGGACCCTGGCTCGGAATCATCCCTATCTTCGGTGGAAGCAGAGTGGGAGCTTTGCTGCGTGGTGTCGTGATATTGGGAAGACTCGACAAATTTGCTCACGCGCATCACGACGAAGTTACGACAAGCATCATGAATAGCTAAACTCAACGACAATTTTGCCCGTAAACGGGCAATAAACTAAGCGCGTGTATTTCGCGGCGTTCGCACACCGTCTTGTTCAGTGTGCGTCGTCGCAAATACAATAACCAACACCGGCGAGCGCACGCCGTTTCACGGCAGTCAAGTGCGTCGGCGGAGAATAATGTAGTAGCGGCGATCAGACCAGCGTTAGCGCAGTGCGTCCGAAGAGGTCGGCGTCGCAGCCCAGAATGCGGTGGCCGGCTGGCGCGGGAGAGCTATGCATGCGTGCTAGAGCACAGTTCGCGTGCCGAATTCTCGGTCGTCGCTACAGGTAGTACACGATCTTGTAAAAACAATGATGGCGCCGAGTGACGGAAGTAAGTCGTGTGTAAAGTGCCAAAAAACAGTTAATAGCAAGGAAATAGCTTTAGTGTGTGGATTATGGTGTAGAAAATCATTCCACAGTGATTGTGTAGGCCTTAGTAACAGAGTGGCCCGTGCAGTGTCGTGTTCTAAAGAGCAAATTAAGTTTCATTGCGAAGCTTGCGAAAATAGGTTAGGTATCGAACATGTCAGAGGAAAAGAAGCGCATGAACCTAAAAGCTTGGAGAACAGTGTAAACAGTTGCTTACTGGAGCTTGTAGAAAATCTTCTGAAGTTAACATATGAAATATCACATGATAACTCGGCAATAAATAGAAAGCTAGATACAGTTCTAAGTTCAAATGCAAGATTGGAAGAGTATTTATTACAGTCCCTGAAGCGTTACGAAAAACGTAGTGGAGAAACCTCTGCCAACAGTGTAGTGTGTAAGGATAGTGATCCTATTAGACGAATAACTAAAGTTAATGTGGTAAACAACACAACTTCACATAACCAAAGCGGAAATAGTAAACAAATGTGCTATCCATCAGAGCATCAACAAACTGATAACAGTTCGCTGCATATTGCAAGCGATCTCCCCAGACATTTAACTGATGGTCAACAGCAAAACGTTGCAGAAGCATGCAGTTCAAATGTAAGTAGGGAACAATCCAATGAATTAGAACGAATGTATGAAGTGATTTAAAATGTAAAAGTAACTTATCACGTAATCAAAAATACTCCATGTAATTAAAATATAACAAGTGTGTGCTACGATAGAAAGTATTATAACATTCATGCGAATCCTAGAGACGAAACCCCGACAAAACATTCCATTTATTCTTTTACCGTTGATCCAAATAAAGAATCGTGTGGCTGTGGGACGAGTTGTGCATTACAAAGTAACAGTTAGAAATTGAGGTACTTTGACAATACATGTGAACGGTAGCCAAGTGCGCTAATAATTGCAAACAGTAAAATAACATGTGCACGAGAACAACATATTCCAATAATTACAAACTTGAGCTTTTACCACATTGAAACTGATATATGAAACAAAATTTTAGGTGTCTCAAATTAAAAGTTATAAAATGGCAAACATTAAAATATGTCATTAAATGGACCATAATAAGTACAGTGGTAAGGCAGGGCATAATATTCATGTACAAAGTGGTAATACTGATTATTATATGTATAATGCTTCGTTGCTAAATTACAATGGATAAATATTAATTAGAAAATCATCAAGACACACATTTTGGCATTACACTGGTAAGGCGTTTTGTGCAAGATGGTAATTTACCCCCTTTTGTTCAAGGCTCAAGTTTTTACTGTCAATATCCAAGTTGTGTTTTCATCTTTTGATCTTGTTTGTTTACATTGAGTGGCTCTTAATTACAAAGCGCATAACGTGTAGGATATACTGTGAGGTCATTGTTTTATCATTTATTATTGTTGTTAATGATTTCATCATTTTATGATTTTATAAAAGGATTTCTGCATAGGCTTCTTTTCCAAGAAGTACCCTACACAGCAAAAGGAGATGATGTACATCTTTGTCAATGAAACAGCTCATTTCATGAGTAACAAAGGGGAAAATATATGTTGAGACTATGGTTGAAGAACATAAAGCGTGCAAAAGTGCACTTGCAAACAGAATGGAAGCCCACTATCGAAGAATTCTAATGCACCTGGAAATCTCAAACATAAAGATCCATTAAAACAATAGTTGGTACAGGAGATGACTCAGGCATATTCTACGGCAGAAAAAGATCATTGTTAATCCCTTGTTTTATTTTGTATTAACACCTCCTGATCTCGCACTGTAATGTTTGGAAAATGGATCTTTCATTTGGCGGTTTATTGTGCAATTTATTCCTTATAGAAAATTATGTTTTGTTTGTTTTACCTTTGAAAATGTAACTCCAAACTGGCTCCTGTTCCACGAGTGTGTATGGAACTCCTAGTGAAGTAGCATACTTAATAATGTTTTCACTGATACACACAACAAATTGGAAGAAGTGCTAACTTGGTTCAGTAAGGATATTCAGTTTTTTAAATAGTTCTTGACAATGAATCTCACTATTAATTTTAGTTAAAATTGTTATCGTCCTCAGTTTGAAAATAGTGCCCATGTTTTGTGCTTTTATACCCAAAAAAGAATCCATATGTGAGAACTAAGTGGACATAGGAACAGTGTGTCACCACATGACTTTGGCTGTTGTTATGAATTCAAGATGGAGTCTGATGAGTCTAAAATGCTGACGACGTTCTATATGCCAGTCTCTTTTTTTTGTGTTATTTCCATGTCAACTGACTGTCAGTATTCATCCTTAACTAGTTCGTGTTCATTACACAGTATATACGTTTGTCATCTATGTGTAAGGTGACATAGTTGTTTTCCCACTGTATGGAAATGTGCATGCTTTTTGTTTTCTTTGTTTTCAGTAAGGAGTATAACTTTAAAACTTCCATTTGGCAGCCCTGCCCCTCCTTAAAAAACTATTAATTGCAAAGGGCACCAAATTATATAGAACTGGCTCTCTGTATGTTATTTGCTACTCATTACACAAAAAAGAAAAAAAGTTTTGTGGTGGTCATGACATAACTTAAACAAGTGTGTGGTATTTGTAGTTCACACAATAGTAACTTGATGCACTCCTTTTCAGTGTCTGCAAGAGTGGGGGGTGCCTGATGACCACAGTGGTACACAGGACGCACGAAGCATCTTTAAAGAGGTGAGGGCAGCTTTACTTTTGTATTATTCCTATGCTGCTGTGAATAATTGTATTACGTAACATAGAAAGGCAGTTTATTATTTATTTTCCATAAAAAGCAATACTTTTTTTTATTTTCAACAGGTGCTACAAATCACGTCATATCTTGCAGGAAACAATTACAGAAACACAGTGCATTTCAGTTATTTATAGATTGTATGGTGCAAAGAAAGATAGTCTACCTTTCTGAGAGGCATTATGTATTACTATAAAAACACCTATTAGTAATAAACACCTGCAGAGCAACATCCACATGGGTACTAAGGAAGTTCGTTAAGCAATTTGATACTCATGTCATAGAGCCTGCTGTCTGTATCTTTTGTCTGATGTCATGCAGGGCGATAAACACAACCAGCGGAAGTGTGGTTACAGTGTAACTGGTATTTCCATTTTGTGGTGCAGTTGGCAATTTTTGTGCCACAAATAATGCATTTCAGTGTCACAAATTTAAACAGTACTTGTAGGTGCCATCCTAACTACAACCTCACAAATGTCAGCATATTTGGGGGAGGGGGGGGGGGGAATGCGACTGTGAATATCAACAATTCAACATAAGAACCACTAAAACGTTCTGTGGAATACGTACGGAGCCAATTCCAAGTGGTCAGCAACTTTAAGAATTATATGTAGGCTACTAAATTGTAGGAAGTGCATCTACTAACATAAATCATGTAGAAATCCCTGTACAGTGCACTGAAAATTATGATGTAAGAAAAATATGTTAAATACATAATGGCAGTAGTAAACTGGTGGCATTGACTGGCTAGACAAGATGACAGATTCATTGGGAAAATAGGACGTGATGAACATTGACATGACTTCGAGTGTATGAAATTATGTGGCGGCATAATGAAATTCAGTTGTGTAGAAAGCTTTCATGAAAAACAATGTACCATAAAATTTAAGTTGTACTCCTAGGTTGATGCATAGCCACTTTCGTGCAAATTGGGATGTTATTGAAACAACCCACTGAGTTTTTAAATGATCAGCGTAAATGTATTGTAGAGATTGAACAGCTACATACACACATTTGCACCTAATCTACACCTTTGGCTATGCTACAGATCAGTCCATCACCACAGCTAGTTTTCCTGCATTTACATTTGTTGGCTTTGCCTTCTCACAACCAAACTGTAACATTCCAATCTTACCTAGCCCTCGAGCTACACTACAAACCAGCCTGTCACAACATACATTTTTTTTTTTTTTTCTAGTTCACACATGTACTAAAATAGGCGCTGCTTCAATTGGTTTGTGACACTACTTTGTACTTAATTTGCTAGAGGTGGCACCTACCAATAGGACTGTGCAATGTGTGTGTGTGTGTGTGTGTGGCGTTGGAAGAGCAGCTGGATGAGTTTACCACATTCCACTGACCACAAAATTTTCAGGATTTAAACTCAATCGAGAATCTGTGGGACAACGTCAATCGTGCTGTTCGCGACAAACCTAGCACAGCTGGCTGCGGTACTGCAGTTAGTATGGCTCTGTGTCCCCATTGATACTTACCTGAGCTCCACTGACATTCTTCCTGAACATCTCGTTGCAAAAAGTGGTTATTCCAGCTTCTGACATATGGTCACATTAATGTGATTGGACAGAGTTTGTATCATGCTAGCAAAGATTTTATATCTACAGTAGGGTGTCCATTCGTCCCGTTTTTCCCGGGACAGTCCCGTTTTTTACCAAAATGTCCCGCTGTCCCGAACCGAGCGAGGTGGCGCAGTGGTTAGCACACTGGACTCGCATTCGGGAGGACGACGGTTCAATCCCGTCTCCGGCCATCCTGATTTAGGTTTTCCGTGATTTCCCTAAATCGCTTCAGGCAAATGCCGGGATGGTTCCTTTGAAAGGGCACGTCCGATTTCCTTCCCCATCCTTCCCTCCCCCGAGCTTGCGCTCCATCTCTAATGACCTCGTTGTCGACGGGACGTTAAACACTAATCTCCTCCTCCTCCTCCTCCTCCTCCTCCTCCTCCTCCCGCTGTCCCGAAAATTTTTTTGGGGAAGCTCAAATGTCCCGTTTTTTTATGATTCCGCTTAGCTAGAGTATTTTACGATACTGGTTGTTTGACTTGCTATGAACTGTGCAATTATTTACGCTAGGAAGTGTATGATAACTTTCAGCATATCCCAAACATGTACCGAACTGTCAAAAATCGCAAGTAATTTTAAACGCACTATAGGTTTCTCTTCTAACTCGATCCACTGAATCTGTCCTTTCGGTCCAGAGACACTCTACACCACTGATACTTGCTCTCTGGCTTTCGTCACCACACTGTTAGTGTTTTGCACTGTGCAATGACTGTTTCATTATGCCAAAACAAAAGTGTAATTTTATCAGCGATATAAAAAGCGAGTTTCCTTTTATCACTGGTAGTGGAGAAACTGTAGAATGTACGTTGTGCAGATCAAAATTTGCTATTGGTCATGGTGGAAGGTCTGACATTGTGAATCACATTAAGATGAAGAAACATCGCATGAGTGATCAAATGAAAAGAGCAAATAAATGCGTGAGTGACTACTACGTAAACTTAAAATCAGTAACAGAATTGCATAGGCAGTTGGCATCACAAGAAGCTACGTTTGCATACCACAGTGCAATGCATAACCATAGCTTTAAGTCAATGGACTGTACTACAGCAGTTGTTAAAAAACTTTTCAATCCTAAATTCACATGAGGACACACAAAATGTAATGCAATCATTTCAAATGTTATTGCACTGTATGCAGCTCAGCAGGTTTTAAATTAACTGAAAAGTGTTTGATTCATTTCTGTAATGATTGATACATCGAATCATCTGGATTTGAAGTTGGTTCCTCTCCTTATCAGGTATTTTCACCCTGAAAATGGCATCACTGTGAAAGTGCTCAAATTGGTTAATATAGCTGGAGAAGCTTCAGATTTACTTCAGAATTATGTGTTGGAGGTCTTAAAGAAATATGATCTTGAGGGAAAGATGATTGCAGTTTCTGCAGACAACAATAACACTAATTTTGGTGGTAAACAGAGGAAAGGAAAAAACAATTTGTTCTATAAACTGCAACAGAACACAGTGAATAATATAGTAGGTGTTGGCTGTCCAGCACATGTGGTGCACAATTCCTTACAAACTGGCTCAGATTGCCTACCCATCGACTGACGATTAATTGTAAACAAAATCTACCAGCATTTCCACATATATACAGTAAGGGTTGAATTTCTGAAGTCATTCTGTAAGTTTACTGAAACTGAATACAAAACTGTACTTGGGCACAGCAAGACAAGGTGGCTGTCTCCGCTACCAGCATTGGAAAGAATTGTAGAGATATTTCCTGCTTGGAAATCATATTTCATTTTCCTTGATTAGTGTCCTGTTATCCTTAAACAATTCTTTGACAACTCTGTGTCTATTGTTCTTCTACATTTTCTTGTTAGCCAGATAAAACCTTTCTCCACAACAATTAAATGTATTGAGAAACAAGAAATCACAATAGTGGAAGTTTATCAAGAAATAAACAAATTATTGGGCAAATTACAATGTAGAAAGTCTGAAAGATTTCTCACATTCGTTGTACATGAGACTCTAAGAAAGCTGGAAGAAGAGGGTGAAATTACTGCAGAACAATTTCATATTTATGCTGACATCTTCTATGACTCCTTCATTGAGTATATTAAAGAATGGTGTTTACCATTTCTCACACCTTTTAAAGCATTTGACTGGGTTAGTACTGAAAATGAGCAGCTACAGTGGAAGGATATTCAGGACTGTTGTGTTTTTGTTAAAAGTATTGTACCAAATTTTCCTGTTTATGAAGACGAACTGTTTGATGAATTTTCATGTGCACAGAATGTCATAAAAAGTGAAGAATGAGACAAAGCAAGTGTTAGTGCAATGTGGTGTAAAATATTTGCTTATTTCAAAAGGAAAAACAGTAACGTGAAAAACATGATTCATTTGGTGGAGTTTTGTCTGGCACTTCCTGGGTCAAATGCTGCTGTGGAATGTGTGTTTTCGTTAGTGAACTCTTTGTGGTCAGGTGGAAAAAACAGAATGAAAGTTGAAATGGCTAGGGCCTTGCTCATTGTCAAAACACACTTTAATGGTGTATCGTGTACTGACTTTCATGATACAGTTTCAAACGAAAATGCAATTCTTGATAAAGTACATAAAAGTGAAAAGTATGGCGATAGTGTGGCAGAATAATTGTAAAAAGTGATTTGGGATCATCTGAGTGCAGGTTGTAAAGGTAAACTTGTATGTGTATTAAATTTAGTCAATACAATATTTGTGTCCCATTTTTTTGTTCATTGTCCCAGGTTTTTCTCTAATTTATTTTAAATGTCCCCTTTTTCGATGAAAGTGAAATGGACACCATAATCTACACTGAAATTATGGTGTAATGGGATCTTCAGCTGCATGGTCTGACCACAGCACTGCCAATTTTCCTTCTTTACCAATTCTGTTTAGCCTAAAGAGTTGCAACTATAATGGAAGTAGTAATTGAAAAGCAAAATGTACAACCAAAATTAAAACTTTTCCGTATGATTAATTTTGGAATCACCTACCATAAATTTCATAATAATTCACTTTCTTCTCTCCACTTCATCATCAATGTATAATAAAACAAGAGTTAAACAGATTTTTGAACTTGTTCGTTCCATGCATAGATCATTGCATAGCTGACCATGCCCCTTCTGTAGTATTAGTGTGTGCACTTGCATTTCAATCTTTGACAATAATTTTATGGTTCACTGTCAAGCCTGTTATCACATTGAGAAGAGCGTTTTCTGTTCTTTTGTAAACAACTTCAAAGCAGCACTTCTTGCAGTATTTTACACACCACCCAACATCAGTTTGCTTAAAACATGATTATCTCTTCCTGATTCTCTTGCCAAACATGTATTTGTCAGTCCCTACAACACAATCCAAAACAGACTTTGTAGCAAAAGCTATTCTAGTCAACAACAGTATGCTTTGATAAATGTAGCAGTTAAGCAGTAAAAATGCTACTACATTTTTGAACCTATAAATAAATTATTTTAATGTGTTCCCCATTGTCAGCCTGCCTTCCACAAACCAACTTTGTAGAACCGTTGTATGTCATCACTTGTATATTTTCTTACTACAAGCTTCATTGGCTGAAAACGTATCTGCAGATCCTGTATTTTGCAATGATCCGTGAACCATATGTCATTTCAGTTCCTCATCTTACAAATGGAAGCAACTTTATTGTAACGTGAAACACCACCTCAAAAACTTGTGTCATATTCTGAAAAACATATAAATACAAAAATCAGTGCCCAACTTTATAATCCGTAATAGCCAACTCAATAACTATCAATTTTAAGCTCTCCAACTTGAAAGTGGAAATAATGGAATCATATATTTTGCTGAAATAAATCTTATATTTGTCAGTTCTTGTCGGCTGCTGATATTATCACCCAATTTGATATAACCTGTGGCAACAAGTTACCAGTAACCATGCAGCTAAATGTCCCATTGCACCATAATTGCACTGTAGATACAAAATCTTACCTAGTGTGATAAAAACACTGTCCAATCACATTAATGTGACCATATGTCAGAAGCTGGAATAACTATTTTTTGCACCGAGCGAAGTGGCGCAGGTGTTAAACACTGGACTCGCATTCGGGAGGACGACGGTTCAATCCCGCGTCTGGCCATCCGTGATTTCCCTAAATCGCTCCAGGCAAATGCTGGGATGGTTCCTTTGAAAGGGCGTGGCCGACTTCCTTCCCCATCCTTCCCTAATCCGATGAGACCGATGACCTCGCTGTCTGGTCTCCTTCCCCAAACAACCCAACCCAACTATTTTTTGCAACGAGATGTTCAGGAAGAATGTCAGTGGAGCCCAGGAAAGTATCAATGGGGACACGGAGCCATACTAACTCCACTGCTGCGGCCAGCTGTACTAGGTTTGTTGCGAACAGCACGATCGACGTGGTCCCACAGATTCTGATTGTGTTTAAATCCTGAAAACTTTGTGGTCAGTGGAATATGGTAAACCCATCCAGCTGCTCTTCCAAACACACACACACTAAGAGCCGTGTGACACTCTGCATAGTCCTACTGGTAGGTGCCATCAGGCCAAGGAAAAACAAACTGCATGGGGGGGTGGAAAATGTCCCCAAGGAAAGATACGTATTTGTTTTGATCCACTGTGCCTTCCAGAGTGATGAAGTCACACAGGAAATGCCACGAAAATATTCCACAGACTATAACGCATCCTCCCTCAGTCTGGACCCTTCCGACGATTGGCAGGGTATTTGCTTTCAAACGTTTCGTGCTCGATGGAGCGTAAAACGTGATTTCGTCTGAAAAAGCCGCCTGTAACCACTCGGTGGACTCCAGTTGCTGTATTGGCATACAAATTCCAGCCTGTGTTGCTGCTGACCAGCAGTCAGAATATGTTCGTGAACCAGACTCCCGCTGTCTTTTTGGACCTCTAATAAATCTTTCCATTTCCAAATTCCGACAATGATTGCACTCCAGGATGAGACTTCCACTCTGCAGCAGAGTGTGCACTGATATGAAACTTCCTGGCAGATTAAAAATGTGTGCCGGACCGACACTCGAACTCGGGTCCTTTGCCTTTTGTGGGCAAGTGCTCTACCAGCTGAGTTACCCAAGCACGACTCACTCCCCGTCCTCACAGCTTCACTTCTGCCAGTACCTCGTCTCCTACCTTCCAAACTTTACAGAAGCTCTCCTGCGAACCTTGCAGAACCAGCACTCCTGAAAGAAAGGATATTGCGGAGACATGGCATAGCCACAGCCTGGGGGATGTTTCCAGAATGAGATTTTCACTCGGTCCAGCACACAGTTTTAATCTGCCAGGAAGTTTCATATCAGCGCACACTCTGCTGCAGAGTGAAAATCTCATTCTGGAAACATCTCCCAGGCTGTGGGTATGCCATGTCTCCGCAATATCCTTTCTTTCAGGAGTGCTAGTTTTGAAAGGTTTGCAGGAGAGCTTCTGTTAAGTTTGGAAGGTAGGAGACGAGGTATTGGCAGAAGTGAAGCTGTGAGGATGGGGCGTGAGTCATGCTTGAGTAGCTCAGTTGGTAGAGCACTTGCCCGTGAAAGGCAAAGGTCCCGAGTTCGAGTCTCGATCCGGCACACAGATTTAATCTGCCAGGAAGTTTAATGATTGTACTGTTTTCTGCATTCTCCTTGTCACGCTTTGTGTACCCTCCACTGTTGGTGCTGCCACTTACCATCTGTGAGCTGTTATTGCACATTGATGTTGAACATAAGTAATGGTCACATTAATGTGACTGGTCCGTGTGTTTGTACATCTTAGTGTAAACTGTTGTACTACGTGTACTTGAAATATGTTTTACAATTATAAGCGTGTATGTTGATGGCAGTGTAAGTAATTATTTCTTTCCCTTGAACACCCCTTGACGTGAATGATTAATAATGAGACTGCATAGAATCAAAACTACCATATTTTTAAAAAAGAATGAATACTCTGTTATATACTTGGCTGCTACATAACCACATTTTTGAAGTGTATGTGAGATTAGATACACTAGTAAAATACACTATTCGCCGTTGATCATTGTACAAACTCATTTCATATTGTCGCGCAGTAGGGGACAGTGTGCTATGGACATAACACATGAACTGGCGTGGCAGTCATTAAAACAAAGGCATTTTTCGCTGCGGCTGAATCTTCTCGTGAAATCTACGTCATCAAATTTCTCCCTGGGTCACAAAAATGCTCTGTTGCTGAACACTCTGTCAGGCACTTAATAGTCAATTGCACCCTAACCATGTAGATGTAGGTGAAACTTACTGAAACTTTCTCGCGTATATGCGCAAGCAACTTTTGGCCCCAGAATTTTACACTGTGCTTTTGAAATACTAATTAAGAAGATGCTCAGCCAACATTAGCCAGTTCAGGAATCTGGCCATACCCACAGAATTAAGAGTGATGATGACACACTGAAGATTCGAGATTGACAAGGTTAACAGTTTACTTGTAGCTAATTTACCTAAAACTGATGGCCAGGTATTGAGAGTAAAACATGATGAGCAGCTAGGTTAAGATTATAAAATTAGAACAGTTTATAAAGGATACGTAATCAGTTACCTATTGTGTAATGACTTGCTTGAAGAACACTGGGAAGACAGTCACAGTTATTCTCTTACTTTGGTTGAGTCGTGCAGTAAACTTCTTTTATCCCCTATTCAGTTCAGTAGGCCTTTAGTTTAGATCTACTCATCTAATCCTCAGATCTCTTCCATAGCACACCATGTGGAAAATTTCTATTTTTGTTGTGCCTTTAGTGTTTATCATACGTTTTCATATAAGACTACGCTCTAGGCCAGTACTTTCAGAAAAGACTTCTTGGTACTTAAATTCCTATGCTATGTTAACAATTTTTTTGCATTGAAATAGGAACTATCATATTCATGTTGAAATCTGAGGGTTATTCATCTGCTTCATGTATCTTGCACAACAGATAGAATAGTTTTGTCGAGGCTGGCCCTCTCGACATCTCAATAATTCTGTGGGGGTGTTCTCTGCTCCAGTGTTCTTTCATACTGCTTTTCGTTACTACCTTTTGTTTGTTGTACTGGTATTATATTGAGCTATGTAGATCAACTGATGTTTTCGATATTGCCTTTCATTAGTTTTCATGATTTTATGCTGTGTGTTTTAGTGTTACCTTTTAGAAATGCTTTGAATTTTTGTCTTATCAGCATTTCAAGTAGAGCTATGCAGCTGTTTTCGATATAGCTTTTTCTTTGTTTTCACGATTATTCTTTGTATGCGTTGGTATCACCTTTTGGGTTTCCATTTTTTTTTTTTTTTTATTTATTTCCCCCCCGCCCCAAGTTGAGCTGTATAGCTCAGCTGAAATTTTTCATATTATAGGTTGGACATTTTTACAGATATGGAATTCTCAGGCAATTATGGTTTACTTGGAAATCTCATAAGATCTCAAGGAATTCAGTGTTTTCAACCAAGCATTGTAATTTATTTGTTTGAGCTTTATAAATCACAAATTTCAAAATAGTTAATATTTGAAAGCCTGTTAATTATATGAATACTATTCCTTATAAATAATCCGTCTTTGAAAACTGCGATTAAACTAGTGCTTATTGGTTAGTATGTCTCAACTGTGAGGAAAGAAAAGCTGTTGATGTAATGGAAAGCCCTGATCTCCCCCTCCCCCCCTCCTCCCTGGCAATCCCCTGCCCCACCTCTCCTCCACTCCCTCTGTGGGTTCAGGGATTAGAATAAACCCAAGGTATTCCTGCCTGTCGTAAGAGGCGACTGAAAGGAGTCTCACGTTTTGGCCATATGAGTTTAGCTACTTGGGAGCCTTAATAACAAATTATAACAGTATTGGAAAGGCTATAAGGGAAAGAATACAAACAGGAAACAGAGCTTACTTTGCAAATA
Source organism: Schistocerca nitens (assembly GCF_023898315.1). NCBI lineage: Eukaryota > Metazoa > Arthropoda > Insecta > Orthoptera > Acrididae > Schistocerca > Schistocerca nitens. The sequence goes on from NC_064623.1 coordinate 226,750,217, forward strand.
TGTAGCTTTTCAAAAGTAGCCTTGTTACAAGAAAAACTAAATTGCTAATATATAATTCCCTAGTCCGCCCAGTTATCACATACGGCTCAGAGGTGTGGACGTTGACAGAACACGATAAAAATGCTCTAAGAAGCATTGAGCGGAAAATACTACGCAAAATCTATGGGCCAATATGGGAGGAAGAAGGCTGGAGAATGCGCTACAATGTCGAATTACAAGACTTAATACGAGGCAGGGACATAGTAAAATTTGTGAAATCACAGCGAATACGATGGCTAGGACACTTGGAGAGAATGGCAGAGGATAGAATTCCAAAGAAAATGATGAAAGGTATGATCCATTCAGTTAGGCGAAAAGGGAGGCCTAGAAGAAGACGGATCGATGAGGTAATAATGGATATCAGCAATATGGGAGTCCGGGGGTGGAAAGGAGCAGCAAATAATCGAGAAGTGTGGAGGGAGATTGTTGAAGAAGCCAAAGCTCACCAAGGGCTGTAGCGCTACTGAAGAAGAGAAGTTTAGGTCCCATTTTATGGTTTGACCTGCCACTTTCAAAATTCTACAGAAATGCAGGCCACGTGGGGAAGGACGCTTTACGTGGTTTACGAGTTATCTATAGTGCCCTTAGATTCGATCTCCTGAGTCTCTTGTCATGGCTTTGCATCTCCACCTGCGATTCAACTATTTGGATGAGGACACTTTTCGGGGTATGCCATCTTCTTCCGTTGTCTCCTGTTCTCTTTCGCCAACATGACAATATTGGATTTCTCTGCACCCAATAACCAGCACGGTAGCCAGTCCGTTGTGGTGGGGCCTTCATATACCAATTTGGTGGTAGTCCAATGACAGCACAGGGATTGCACTGCTGATGCCTCAGCTGTAAAGTCCCCACATATGCCAAGAAGTAGATGCCCGTCTTCCTGGGTCATCGGGAGTCCCGGCAATGGCCATCGTGCCAGTTGGCCTTTGCTGTGGCTGTATGGCACCCGTGGGGAGAGCCCATGATCAGAGTGGGTGGCATCAGGGCGGATGACCCGCAATGAAGTGGACTAAGTTATCTCTTTCTGGTAACCATACGGCACCAGCAGTCTCTAAGAAGGGGAAGAGTGAATACAGTGCCGATAGCTACGACCCTAAATCGTTTCCATCCCTTGCTACACCACGGGAGGAATGTAGGGCTACAGAACGGAGAGAGCTATATTCGCCTCGGTTTTTAGTCTGTACCAGAACCTGCGGGGACTCCTTTATACCTCAGTTTTTCATTGGACACCTTGAGGATAAGTTTGGAGAAGTGACAGCACTGTCAAAGATGCAAAACGGCGCAGTCTTGATTCAGACAGCAACCCCAGCCCAATCCTGACCGTTAATACACCTGGGACAAGCTGGGTGACGTTCCTGTTTCCGTCACTCCCCATAAAAGCCTCAACATGGTCCAGGGGATCATTTTCCATCACAATCTCCTCTTGCAGTCTGACCACGCGCTAATTTAGAATGGTGGAGTGTTCATTTCATCTGGTGTGTTTACAGGGGACCCAAAGACAACAGGGTTGCTACCGGTGCCTTCATCTTAGCCTTTGAGGGTGATTCATTGCCTGAAAAGGTCAAGGTTACGCTTTACAATTGTGACGTTAAATCATACACCCCTTCCCCTATGCGGTGCTTTAATTGCTGGACGTTCGGGCATGTCTCTCCGCTGCACTTCCAGCGCCACATGTCGAGACTGCGGACGCCCACTGCACCCAGATACTCCACGTGTGCCACCTCCCTCTTGCATCAACTGTGGAGAGCACCACTCACACTCCTCGCCAGACTGACCAGTACTCCAAATGGAGTGGAAAGTCATGGAGTACAAGACCCTGGACCAGTCGACTTACACAGAGGCTAAAAGGAAATTTGAAAGGTTGCACCCCATTCAATTTACGTCGACATATGCTGCAGCTACGTAATCATCGCCGTCCCAAATGCCAGTGGTTCCTCACTCTGTGCCACGAACAGTGCCCCCCCCCCCCCTTCCCCTGCCCCCAGGTCACCAGAATACGTCTGCCCCCTTAGTGGTAGGGGGCAAATATTACTCCATTGCTCCCAAAACACCTACTTCAGGAGCAAGGACCCCCCCCCCCCTCCAAATGCTGGGGACATCGGTCCCCTCCCCCCTGCTGGAGAAGCAACAGCCTCCTCTGGCTTCTCCCGTGCAGAAGGGATCCCTTGGGGCCATCTCTCCCAAGGTCTCCACTAATGCCACGGCGGACACTCGCCAGTGGCTTAAGGAGCCAAAAGCTGTTGGACGAAGAGCTTCATGGTCTTCCTCTGTGTCTGAAGCTGCTTTGGAGAAATCTTCCCAGCAAGCCCCTAAAGAGAAGTGAGCAAGCAAACAAAAGAGTCTGCTAAGAAAAAGCCTCACAGTAATGTCATCCTCCAGTGGAATTGCGGCGGTTTTTTCCGCCACCTGGCTGAGCTACGGCAACTCTTAAGCTTTACACCTGCTTTCTGCATTGCCCTTCAGGAAACCCTGTTCCTAGAAATGCAGACCTCTGCCCTCCATGGCAATAGGGGCTATTACAAAAATCGTAGTGTCTGTAATAGAGCGTTAGGTAGAGTTTGTGTCTGTGTCCTGAACTCAGTGTGCAGTGAACCTGTGGCCTTCAAATCCCTCTTGAAATTGGCTGTCAGGATTAGGATGACGCAGGAAATAACTGTCCGCAACGTTTATCTCTCTCCAGGTGGTGCAGTGCCCCTAAGCGCATTGGCTGCATTGATTGATCAACTCCCTAAACCTTTCTTTCTTTAGGGAGATTTTAACGCTCATAGCCCCTTGTGGGGTGGCGCCGTGCTTACTGGCCGAGGCAGATATGTTGAAAATTTACTGTCACAACTCGACCTGTGCCCCTTAAATACAGGTGCCCCCACACATTTCAGTATGGCACATGGCACATATTGGGCCATTGATCTCTCGGTTTGCAATCCTGGCCTTCTGTGGTCTTCCTGTCACTGCCCCGGCATCAGACCCACGGATGCCTGCCCAGATGGGCTTTAAACGAGGCAGACTGGGAAGCCTTCACCTCTGATGTCACCGTTGAATCTCCCTCACGTGATAGCATCGATGTGGTGGTTGAGCAGGTAACTACAACAATCGTTTCTGCAGCGGAAAATGTGATCCCTCATTCTTTAGGGTACCCCATGCGACAGACAGTCCCTCAGTCATCACCGGAAGTTGCTGAGGCAATTTAAGGAGTGTCAGTGAGCTCTACGGCAGCATAAGCAGCACCCTTCCCTGGAGCACCTCATAGCCTTTAAACAGCTCCGTGCACCAGCTTATCAGTCGACGGAAACAGGAGTGTTGGGAGAGACATGTCTCGACCATTGGGTGCCGTACACCTTCCCAAGTCAGGTCGAAGAGTTTTTGGGTACCGGACCCAAACAATTGTTCCTGGTGTTAAAATAAAGGCGTGTTATATACCAACGCAGACGTGATTGCCGAGCATTTTACTGAGCACTATGCTCACGCGTCTGCTTCGAAGAATTACCCCCGCAGCCATTTGCACTCTCAAACGGTGGATGGAAGAGAAAGTCCTCTCGTTCACTACATGCCACAGTGAGCTCTATAACGCCCCGTTTACAGAGTGGGAGTTCCTCAGTCCCCTTGCACGTTGCCCCGACACAGCTCCTGGATCCACTGTCAGATGATTAAACATCTCTTGTCTGACTACAAGCGACATCTCCTCATGATCTTGAACCAGATCTGGTGCGATGGCGTCTTTCCATCACACTGGCGGGAGAGCACCATAATATCTAACAGTTTGGGTGACGAGAAGTGGTGCAAAACTGGATTGCGAACTTCACACTTCTCTTACTACAGTTGACTTACTTGACACGTTGAGCCGATCCTCTTCTCTGGATACACTGCGTCGATCTCCACAACTTCTTCTCCGAAGAAATAATGCTGGTTAGAGGAACCAAAAAAGATTCTCCCTCTCCCTCTCCCCCCGCCCCCCCCCCCCCCTCTCTCTCTCTCTCTCTCTCTCTCTCTCTCTCTCTCTCTCTCTCTCTCTCTCTCTCTCTTTCGAAATAACTCGGTACTCTCATACTTTCAGTTCAATCCAGGTATATTTTTATTTCCACAAGTTTCACATAAGCATACAAACTCTTGCAAGTCAACTGTGTTGTTAACCATTAGATACTATTAAATATAATTACAATGTGGTGGGTTTAATAACCACCAGGAATTCAAAGACAGGTCTTGGTTCTAGCAAGTCTAACACCAAGATTAAGTAAGAGTCTCTAGACAAAACATGTTTCAATTGTCTATAACAATTACAATTATTCGACCACCAAGGAATAACACGTAATTACTCCTTGTACTTTCCACACAGGTTCTATGGCGCGAGCGGCAAACACTTGGCGGCGCCGCTCGTCTGACGCAGCTCCTGTCCTCCCATGACCAATGTCCATCCTGCACACACAGACACGTGTTGCGCAGTAAATAGGCTGTCTCTCACACTTATCTTTAAAATATTGTGTGTTGGAGGCGGCAGAAAGTCTAGTAGTGCCAGGATTTATGTATAAATTTTCAAATCACTACAAATACCAGTGCTCTAACCCCACAAAAACCTGCTTGATGTGGATAGCTATCGCCCCATCAGCCTCACCAATGTTGTTTGTAAGCTGCTGGAACATACAGTGTGTTGGCGGTTGGGTTGTGTCCTTGTCACGTAGCCTACTGGCTCCGTGCCAGGGCGGTTTCCGCTTGGGTCACTCTACCACTGATAATCTTGTGACCCTCGAGTCTGCCATCCGAACAACCATTTCCAGACGCCAACAACTTGTTGCTGTCTCTTTTGACATACGAAAAGCGCACGACATCACCTGGCGACATCATATCCTTGCCACATTATACGAGTGGGGTGTCCCAGGCCCGCTCCGATTTTTATCCAGAATTTCCTGTCGCTCCGTACTTTCCGTGTCCAAGTTGGTGCCACCCATAGACTGGGGTCCTGTAGGGCTATGTATTAGGTGTTTCTCTATTTTTAGTGGCCATTAATCATCTAGCAGCAGCTGTAGGGTTGTCTGTCTCACTCTGTACTGCTCTACCAGTACTGGTGTTGCTGAGGGGCACCGACAGGGAGCCATCCACAAGGCGCAGTCATGGGCTCTAACCCACGGCTTCCAGTTTTCAGTCGCAAAGTCGTGTGTCGTGCACTTCTGTCAGCAATGTACCGTACATATGGAACCAGAACTTTACATTACTGACGATTCCCTCACCGTAGTGGGGCATATCACTTTCTAGGACTGGTTTTTGATGCCCTATTGACTTGGCTTCCTCACCTTCGTCAGCTTAAGTGGAAGTGCTGGCAGCACCTCAATGCCCTCTGCTGCCTGAGAAACACCAACTGGGGTGCAGATTGCTCTGTGATGCTGCAGTTGTACTAAGCCCTTATCAATCCTGCCTTGACTACGAGAGTCTGGTTTACGGTTCAGGGGCACCCTCAGCATTGCGTTTACTCGACCCAGTGCCGTTTGCCTAGCAACAGGAGCTTGTAGGATGAGTCCGGTGACCAGTGTCCCGGCGGAGACCGGAGTCCCTCCATTGCAGGTCAGATGCACAACTGCTCACCAGTTATGTTGCACACGTTCGTAGTTCTCCTGTGCTTTTAGGGTGGGGGTTTTAATGTGTTGCAGAATGGCTGGCGTCTCCTTTTTATTCTCATGGTCAGCCAGCTATGGTAATCTGTTTTGTCGTTTTAATCTCTTCTACCTGTTTCTTGTGTTTCTGTGGTTCTCTTCTCCCCTTTTGTTCTAAGTGTTTGTTGTCCTTCTGTCATTCTTGTGGTTTTTCCTTTCTCTCTCTGTTTAGTGTAGTCAGTCTCACTTGTTTTATTCTCGCCCTTGTGGCATTGTTTTGTTCGAGATAAGGGGCCGGTGACCTAACAGTTTGGTCTCTTCCCCTCTCTTTTAAACCAACCACCGCCCCCCCCCCCCTCCATCCAAACACACACACACACACACACACACTGACTCTCTCTCTCTCTCTCTCTCTCTCTCTCTCTCTCACACACACACACACACACACATCACCTCTCTTTATTTCCTTGCACATTGTACAAGGAAGAAAAAGTTTTATAGTAGTCATGGCATGTGGTGGTCAAGCTCTATATGTACATTGAAGCTCACACAAGAGTAAATCAGTACTCCTTTTCAGTGTCTGCAGGAGTGGGAGGTACCTGGTGACCGCAATGGTACGCAGGATCCACTTTGCATTAATAAAGAGGTGAGTGTGTCTTTCCTTTTGTACTATTCTTATGTCACTGTGAATAATTGCATTTTGTAGCATATGATAATAACTTTTTTATTTATTCTCCATAAAATGCAAGGTTTGTTTTGATTTGAAATATATGTTACAAGTTGTATCCTAACTTGTTGTAAACAATTTTTTAAAATCTCAATTGCGTATGAATAGTATGCTGCAAAGAACGATGGTCCAATCTGCTGAGAGTCATAGCTTATTAATACAAAAGCACTTTTTAATAATCAAGCAATGCAAAATCCAGAATGGAACGTAACAATATTATGAAAAGGAATGTAGCTACTCATCATATAGCGGAGATAGGCACAACAGAAAGACTGTCACAAATAAGCTTTTGGCCAGTAAAGCCTCTATCAGAAATAGACCACACACACACACACACACACACACACACACACACACACACACAAAATGCAACTCACACAACACCCATGACTGCAGTCACTGGTAACTCAAGCCACACAGTGAGTAGCAGCACCAGTGCATGATGGGAGTGGCGACAGGGTGGGGGTAAGGAGGTGGCTCGGACAGGGAGGGGGTGGTGGACAGTGAAGTGCTGCAGTTTAGGCGGTGCGCAGGGGAGGGGTAGGGGGGGGGGGGGGTTAGCAGAAAAGGAGAAAAGTAAAAAGGAATGAGGGCTTGAGTAGTGCTGGAATGGGAACAGAGAAGGGGCTGGATGGGTGAGGACAATGAGTATCGCGGAAATTGAGGCCAGGAGGGTTACAGGAATGTAGTATATATTGCAGGGAGAGTTCTCACCTGTGCAATCCAGAAAACTGATGTTGGTGGGAAGGATCCATATGGCACAGGCTGTGAAGCAGTCACTGAAATGAAGGATGTCGTGTTTGGCAGCGTGCTCAGTGACAGGGTGGTCCACTTGTTTCTCTGCCACTGTTTGTCGGTGGCCATTCGTGTGGACATTCGTGTGGTTGTCATCACCACATAGAATACAGCAAAGCAATTGCTGGTTAGCTTGTAAATCACACGACTGGTTTCACAGGTAGCCCTGCTTTTGGTGGGATAGGTGATGTTAGTGGCCTGACTTGAGTAGGTGGTGGCAGGAGGATGTACAGGAGAGGCTTGCCTCTAGGTCTGTTACAGGGGTACGAGCCATGAGGTAAGGGTTGGGAGGAGGGGTTGTGTAGGGATGGACGAGTGTATTGGGTAGGTTCAGTGGACAATGGAATACCCATTCTCCTCTTTGGCTGGATGGCGAGACTTTGGGAAGTGATGAGAGTCTTTCCAGTTTCCCACCACCTCCAAAAATCTCACCGTGCAGCCACAGAGGAGCATTCCCCTTGTAACTCAGTACCACCCAGGACAGCATCACCTAAATTACATTCTCTGCCAGAGTTTCGATTACCTCTCGTCGTGCCCTGAAATGAGAAATGTCTTGCCTTCTATCCTTCCCACCTCTCCTACATTGCTATTCTGCTGTCCAACGAACCTACCCAATATACTCGTCCGTCCCTAGACAACCCCGCCTCCCAACCTTTACCTCATGGCTCGTACCCTCGTAATAGACTTCTACGCGAGACCTGTCCCGTACATCCGCCCACCACCACCTAATCCAGTCCGGTCACAAACATCACCTATCCCGTCAAAGACAGGGCTACCTGTGAAACCAGTCACATGGTCTACAAGCTAAGCTGCAACCACTGTGCTGCATTCTTTGCAGGCACGACAACCGACAAGTCGTCTTGTCCGCACGAATGGCCACCGACAAACTGTGGCCGAGAAACGAGTGGACCACCCTATCGCTGAGCACGCTGCCCAACACGACATACTTCATTTCAGTGACTGCTTCACTGCCTGTGCCATATGGATTGTGCCCACTAACACAAACTTTCCTGGATTGCGCAGGTGAGACCTCTCCCTGCAATATGTCCTACATTCCCGTAACCCTCTTGGCCTCAACTTACGTTAATCATTGTCCTCACCCATCCAGCCCCTTCTCTGTTCCCATTCCAGCAGAATGCAGCCCTCATTCCACCATCACACCCAGTCTTTTTACTATCCTCCTTTTCCACTAACTCTCCCCCCCCTCTGTGCTGCCCTCCGTCTAGCCCCCCCGACTGTGCATAGCTGCCCTACCCTCTCTCCACTCATCCCGGGGCACTCACCAGCAGCACTTCACTGTCCGCCACCCTACTATCCCTGCCCCCCCCCCCCTCCAGCCTCCTTCTTACCCCCACCCAGTCGCCACTTCCATCGAGCACTGGTGCCGCTGCTCGCAGTGTAGCTTGAGTTGCTGGAGACTGCAGTTGTGTGTGTGGGGGGGGGGGGTGGTTCTATTTTTGATGAAGGCCTTACTTGGCGAAAGCGTATTTGTGACAGTCTTTTCGTTGTGCCTATCTGCGACTCAGCGTCTCTGCTATATGGTGAGTAGCAACTTTCCGTTTTTTGGTATTGTTACACTTTTTAATAAGCTACTGTTGCAGAGCAACTTCCATATAGGTGCTGTGGAAGTTTGTTGAGCTGTTTTCTCCTCGTGTCATAGGGATTGTTGTCTGGACGTCTCGTGTGATGCCATACCAGATGATAAACACAATCTTTCCTATGTTATACATACACATATTTTAGTCTAAACTATTTTACTGGTTCTATTTCAAAGTCAGTTGTACACTTTTAAGAATGTAATTTGATGGCAGTGTAAGTAATTAATACTTACTCTTAAACACCCCTTTATGTGATTCGTTAATTCTCATTCTGCACAAAATCAAAACTTTTTTTTACTAAAGAATGAATACTCTGAACATTTGGCTGCTGCAAATTGCCAAACTTGTGTTGCATGTATAGGATATGAATACTCTAGTGCAAGACACACCATTGGTCTTGGATCATAATTTAGAAATTTTGTCTCTGTATTCATAGCACAAGATGATTTTCTTAAAGATTGATATAAAAAAATGAATGTGATCTTCCCAAGACATCTGTGCCTGCCTAATATTAGGTCAAGTAAGGCAGTTGTGTCATCCAATTTTATTTGCATATCATCATTATTCATTCATTGTTGGATAGCTGAATAGTTGAAGGTGAAACTTAAAACTTAATTAATACTTCTGCCTTGTAAATCCTGTATGTACAAGCAGATTTTGGCCCAAGAGTTTGGCCTTTTACGTGCAGTACCATTCAGAAAAACTGGTAATTAGGAAGGTATTGAACAAATCTCAGCAAGTAGTGAAATCTTAAAGTACCCACGGAATGAAGACTGATGATGACATATTGAGATTTAAGAGCAACAAGCCCATTTGTCAGTTGATTTTCTATTTCTTTTTTTTTTCTGTAAAGTAAGTGGCTCATATGATTTAAATAGAGAACGTTCTTTATTCACGGAGTTTTGGAGAACATTCTTAGGTTTTCAGGAATAAAACAAGTCTGAGAATATAGTTCACATGAGTAAAAATGGCAGAGCTTACTTTGCTCTTACGGCAATAAAAGGCATACTTAGCCAGAAGAAATGCTGAAGAGTGAAAATTTAGGAGTTTTTAGACATTTAACAATAAAAGCATTATTTTTCTGGCGAACTTCCTTCCCAAACATCACGAAAGAAGATTTTTTAAATCTAGGATGGGTCCCCTCCATGCCCACACCAACGCGATGACCAAACCAAAAGTTCTACAGTCACCTCTGTATAACATGTTAGTATTCGAATCAGGAGTAACAGGATGCGGGCTGTGATGTTGTCCATGTGTCTGGGTAGGATTACTCATTGACAGGGTCCGTAAGAAGACAGAAAGTGGACGAAAGCGATTGAAGGGTAGCGGTTTGTAAGGGCAGCAGGAAAAAAGTGCCAAGGCGAGCGCCAAGGGAAAGAAAACCTCTGCGACAGTAGGACGGGTAGTAAGGGCAGTAGCAGCATGCTAGCTGCAACAGTGCATGCAAGGTGAGGTTATGTTAGTGCGAGGTATCGTGCATCTTTACCTTTGTCTCTGTGGGTGCTCGTTGTAGATGGGTTAGTTCCGGCACTGCAGCTGGGCTCCTGTGAATTCTCCTGGCCCTGCTGCAGCGGCTTCGTCCCTGTAACAGTCAGAGGTTGTCATACATTAGTGGGCGATCGGCCATAGATCAGCTCACAGTGTAGGGGGTGTGTATGGCTGATTTGCACGTAGTGTACAGTTCGGCTTCCGTGCAATATCCTGTTTTTTGGCGAGTCGAGCATCTGGGGTTGCCAGCAGTAGCTGTGTTGCAGGAGCTTGCCAGTACCGTTGTGTTAGTGTGCTATGGACCATAGATGTTTACTTCCTAATAGAGTATTTGGTCTATTATGTTTCCATCTATGGTTGCGGTCGTAGGTCCCCGGAGAAAGAATAAATGGGTTATGCAAGTGTCTCGTGTTTCTGTGCAGTTGTGTGGAGAGTTTTTGGAATACCTGCAAGAGGGTATCTAGCCGATATTCCCGGTGAAGATCCACGGTGCGTGTATAACGTGGAGCATCGCTTATGATTCTGAATACTTTGTTCTGTATGAGCTGCAGACGGTGCAGGCATGTGGGCGCAGCGTATCCCCAGACAGGAGCAGCGTACATCATCAGAGGTCTAATAAGAATGGTGTACATGGACCTGGACACTCTCCTGTTCAATGTGCTACGCCTGTTAAGCACAGGATGGAGTTGTTTGAGCTTTGTTTTTGCTTTATTGGTAATATTTTGAATGTGGTCCTCCCCGGTCCAGCTAGACACTGAGGTATGTGACCTCAAGGAAATGTACTGGGTGCGCATGTAGTGTTATTGGATTGCAGTTTTGATGTTTGCGCAGTAGTTTCGGTCTTCTAGCGAACAGAATGGCTTCACACTTGACGTTTACTCTAACACGCTATTTCACCAACCGAGGCTCTGCAGCTCTGAGTGCAGTCTGCAGTCGTGAGTTAATGTTAGACAGTTTCCAATCTCGTGCGAGGATGGCAGTGTCATCCGCGTAGATTGCCACCGTAGTGCTGTGTGTTGCTGGAAGGTCATTAATGTAGAGGTTAAACAGTATGCGCCCTAGGATGTTTCCTTGGGGTTCTCCAGTCTGAATACCATGTTGTGTTGATTGCCCTGCACGTCGGTGTTGAAACTCCTGTCCGTGAGCTACGAGTGTATGAGACGTACGAGCCCGTCGGGGAACCACGCATCGCTGAGTTTGTGTGTGACGCTGTTGTGCCACAGACAGTTGAAAGCCTTTTTTATGTACAGCAACACTGCCCTAGTTGCTTTGTTTGTGTTGTATCTATGTTTTATGTATTCAACGACGTGGAGGAGTTGTTATGTTGCCGAGTGGTGATTTCTGAAGCCGAATTGCTCCGGCCTCAGGGTGTCATTTATAATGCAGTGCCTAGCGAGTCATTTTAATATTACCTTCTCGATGATCTTGCTGAGCACGCTCAGCAGACTGATGGGTCGATAATTTTGTGGGAGGGAGTGGTCTTACCCCGGCTTTTTGAACATCAGGACCGTGGCCATCTTCCAAAAGGCGGCAAAGTGTGGGTGTTTAAGTATGGCATTCGTGATGTGTGTAAGGTATTCTACTGCTTTATCTGTGAACTTCTGGAGGACACCGTTTTGAATGCCATCGTGACCAGGGGCCTTCCTAGCTGTGGTATGCACGATGGCCCATTTGACTTCAGCGGTGCTAGCCTGTCAGAGGTCATTGTGTGATGGTTGGGCCGAGATGCGTGTAACTGCCTGATCGGTCGCAAGTGTGAACGCTGTGTCTGAGGGATCCGGGCTCGGTGTGAATGACGCTGCAAGTATGAGGGCCATCAGTTCCGCTTTTTCTTCTGCAGAATATGTCGGTGCGTCGGGCGCTTGGAGCGTGGGTGTGTACAGTTTCTCCCTGGTGAAATGACGGGCCAACTGCCACACGCCAGGTCGTGTGTTGTCCAGCCCTTCAGAGTTTCTGATTTCTCTGTTGTGTTTTAAATGTTTGGATTTTGTCCCGTATTATTCCCTGGAGCCTGTTCATGTGCTGTTTCAAGTGCTGGTGCCTGGTACACTGCCAATGTCTCCTGAGGTGGTTCCTCATTGAGATAAGGCCCAGGATTTCCTGGGGAAGGGCAGCACTGTGCTGTTGTGTGCGGATTGGTATGGTGTCGGCTATTGCATCTCGGATGGCGCTAGTGAGGGTTTTGACAGCCTCATCAATTTGAGCTGCCTCGTTAATCTCGTGGGTGGGTGGGATGCGACTGTCAAGCGTTTCCTTGAACAATGTCCAATTCGCACACCTGTAGTCTAACATCCTGCATTGGTCCATGTGCTGCAGTGTTTCTCCAATGTACAGTATAACAGGTTGGTGATTTGAGGGCAGATGAAAGAAGAGGGGGTGACCTTTCAAATGAAGTGAAAGTGGAAACATTTTTCTGTTATTTAGCAGACCTTGGTTTTCAGACTGTCATAGGAGAAGACTTATGTATGCACCAGACACCTGTGTCACTGACATTTTCAGGTATTCATCATGTTTCTCACAGCATAAATCTTACATATTGTTTTTTTTAGAAATAAGTACGCATGTGAAAAAAATTAATAACTGGTATATTACATACATAGCAGTCTGTTTCTTGTGACGAAGCCAGACGGGTTGTCGCTTACGTACTTGAAGTGTGAGGGAACCATTATCTATCATATTTAACCAAAATTATGTTGTGTTAGAAGCTTTTGACAGATTTCCAGATTGGAGTAGGTGAAAGTGTGATATATTTGCAAGATTTTGTTCGCATAACATATTCATCTAACTTCAGTAACAAAAGGGTTTCCCAAATGTCAAAAATTAGATATCATCAGAAAATACATTTCGTAAATTGTCCGTGTATGATCTTAATAATTTGCTGCTGCACATAAAATTAAAACTGAAATGTAGTGCAACTCTTCAAGGACACATTGAAGCCAGTTCTATCTGTGTACATTGAATAGTTTGCCTGTTTGGATGAGTTGACTGAAACACCTGTGTTCTCTGCCGGATGCAGCAGATGAAACACTGAGAACCTTCTCGAGGAGGAGGGAAGTAGCGAGAAAGAACTTCCTCATCAGATAATTTGCACCAAATTTTTTACTGATACAAAATTGGAATCATAATCTTTCTCTTTCTTTTGCTCTGAGGATATTCTCCAGAGAATGTTCTCTTTCTTTACTCACATATCTAAATATTCTGACACATATGTAGGTTGCTTTTCATTAACAGTTTACTTGTAGCTAATTTACTTGCAACTAATGGCCTAGTATTGTGAAGCACACTGAACGGGTGTATGCAGATTACAAAATTAGAGTTATTTATAACACTAACATAAACAATGACTCAGTCAGATGCTTCATAATGACTTGCTCGAAGAACACTGGGAAGACAGTCACAGGCAGTATTCGTAGGAAATTATTTTTTTAAATTTTCTGTTCCCTTAGCAGATTTCGAATCCAGTTAAAATTAATCAGTTCCAATATTTTGGAGGTCGCCATTGTCGACGCGGTCTCCAGTCCACGGACCGGTCCACAAAAGCTTTACTGTAAATCTTCGCATATCTGCATAACCACTGTAGTCTACATTCACTAATTTGTCGAGCCTCGATCTCCTTCTGCTCGAACACTTCCCTCTGTTACCCAAATAACTATTCCTCGATGCATCATTATGCCCTATTAACCTGTCTCTTATTTTGGTCAAGATGTGCAGTGAATTTTGTTCCTCCCCTGTTCATCTCAACACCCATTTAGTTAACTGATATATCCATCTAATCCTCAGCTTTCTTATGTAGTACACGATTTGGAGAATTTCTATTCTTATCTTGCCTATGGCATTTATAGTTCTTATTTCCCTTCCAAATAAGTCTACACTCTTAGATAAATACTTTCAGAAAAGACTTCCTAACACATAAATTTATATTTAATGTTAACAAATTTATTGCTTCAAAATAGGAGTTGTAATATTTGTCTCGAAATCTGAAGGTTATTCACCTGTGTCATGTTTCTCGCATACCGGATGGAATAGTTTGCCACGGCTGGCCCTTCCGAGGGTCTCAGTAATTCTGTGGGAGTCGCCTACTCCAGGCACCCTGTTTTGAGTTAGATATTTCAGTGCTCTGTCAAATCCTTCTCACAATATCATGTATTCTGTCTCATCATCATGTATTTCACATTCTCACTCCCTAATATTGTCTCGATGTTTGTTCAGAAGGGCAACAAAAAAGAAACAGTCTACAAGGGGAGTTCAATAAGTAATGCAACCCTTTTTTTTTTTTGTCCTGAAAGCAGGCCGGTTTTATTCAGGATTCTGAAGCACCATATTATTCTCCACTCTTTTGACTACAGAACCGTATTTTTCGACACAATCTCTGCGTTGGTAACCTCCCTGCAATTCACATACTGCTTCCCATGGAGTGCATCCACCATTGGGCCAAACAGACAGAAGTCCAAAGTTGCGAGATCTGGACTGTAGGGTGGCTGAGAAAGGACAGTCCAGTGAAGTCTCGTGAGCTCCTCTCAGTGCGCAGACTTGTACGAGGCCTCGTGTCGTCACGGAGAAGTAGTAGTTCGCTAACATTTTTGGGGCGACAAATGTGCTGAAACACACCTTCAGAATCCCAGAAAGCTGTTGCTGTGACTACGGGGTGAGGGTGTAACTTTGCACTTTTTCTTCGGAGGAGAGGTAGTGTGATACCACTCTGTGGATCGCCATTTTGTTTCTGGCTCGAAGTGCCGAACCCACGTTTCGTTGCCTACGACGACGATCGACAAAAAATTATTTTCGGCCTCGTAATGTACGAGCAGTTGTGCACAGACAGTCCTTCGTTGTTCTTTACGGTGTTCCTTTAGGCGATGAGGAACCCAGCAGGCACATACACTCCTGGAAATGGAAAAAAGAACACATTGACACCGGTGTGTCAGACCCACCATACTTGCTCCGGACACTGCGAGAGGGCTGTACAAGCAATGATCACACGCACGGCACAGCGGACACATCAGGAACCGCGGTGTTGGCCGTCGAATGGCGCTAGCTGCGCAGCATTTGTGCACCGCCGCCGTCAGTGTCAGCCAGTTTGCCGTGGCATACGGAGCTCCATCGCAGTCTTTAACACTGGTAGCATGCCGCGACAGCGTGGACGTGAACCGTATGTGCAGTTGACGGACTTTGAGCGAGGGCGTATAGTGGGCATGCGGGAGGCGGGGTGGACGTACCGCCGAATTGCTCAACACGTGGGGCGTGAGGTCTCCACAGTACATCGATGTTGTCGCCAGTGGTCGGCGGAAGGTGCACGTGCCCGTCGACCTGGGACCGGACCACAGCGACGCACGGATGCACGCCAAGACCGTAGGATCCTACGCAGTGCCGTAGGGGACCGCACCGCCACTTCCCAGCAAATTAGGGACACTGTTGCTCCTGGGGTATCGGCGAGGACCATTCGCAACCGTCTCCATGAAGCTGGGCTACGGTCCCGCACACCGTTAGGCCGTCTTCCGCTCACGCCCCAACATCGTGCAGCCCGCCTCCAGTGGTGTCGCGACAGGCGTGAATGGAGGGACGAATGGAGACGTGTCGTCTTCAGCGATGAGAGTCACTTCTGCCTTGGTGCCAATGATGGTCGTATGCGTGTTTGGCGCCGTGCAGGTGAGCGCCACAATCAGGACTGCATACGACCGAGACACACAGGGCCAACACCCGGCATCATGGTGTGGGGAGCGATCTCCTACACTGGCCGTACACCACTGGTGATCGTCGAGGGGACACTGAATAGTGCACGGTACATCCAAACCGTCATCGAACCCATCGTTCTACCATTCCTAGACCGGCAAGGGAACTTGCTGTTCCAACAGGACAATGCACGTCCGCATGTATCCCGTGCCACCCAACGTGCTCTAGAAGGTGTAAGTCAACTACCCTGGCCAGCAAGATCTCCGGATCTGTCCCCCATTGAGCATGTTTGGGACTGGATGAAGCGTCGTCTCACGCGGTCTGCACGTCCAGCACGAACACTGGTCCAACTGAGGCGCCAGGTGGAAATGGCATGGCAAGCCGTTCCACAGGACTACATCCAGCATCTCTACGATCGTCTCCATGGGAGAATAGCAGCCTGCATTGCTGCGAAAGGTGGATATACACTGTACTAGTGCCGACATTGTGCATGCTCTGTTGCCTGTGTCTATGTACCTGTGGTTCTGTCAGTGTGATCGTGTGATGTATCTGACCCCAGGAATGTGTCAATAAAGTTTCCCCTTCCTGGGACAATGAATTCACGGTGTTCTTATTTCAATTTCCAGGAGTGTACCTTTGAGTATCCCAACTTGTGGATGACTGCGTGAGCACTACTAACGAGGACTCCATTTGAGGAATGAGGTGTTTGTGATCTGTCAATCACTCGAGTGTGAGTCTCTGCACGTTCCAGCATTGCGATTGCCACAGCTGTGTGAAGCCAGCTAGCGAGCGAGTCATCGCACAGGTTTGCGTGACTTGTGTTGCGATGGTGGCAGGTGCCTCACCCGACGACTCACTGTGCTTCTGTTCACTGAAGGGTCTCTGTAGACATTCTGAAAGCACCTGTGAATATCTGTGATGCTCTCAGTTTCTGTGTAAAGAACGTGACGGCGGCTTTGGAACGCACCTCCGTTACAGGTGCCATTTTGAAGGCTACGTATAGCACTAAGAATTATCAGAACTTCGTGAAACTGTAGGGGCTGAAGTGGAAATGCTCCGTGATGTCTCACAGCAAATTCCGGAATTTTTTCAACCAAAATTGGCCGAGAAAAAAAGTGTCGCATTACTTATTGAACGCACCTTGTAATAAGTTTGTGAGTGGGTAGGGGACGTAAAATTGAATAAATTTTTCAGATTTCTATGGGCTGCAAATGCACCTTTGTTGAGCTACATCCATAAAACTACAGACAATCTGTGAAGAGTGTGCGGAAGTTGGTTCGGTTAGCGAACGTGTTTAGGTGCATCTAGCAGTGTGGTTTTTTTTCTGACCGAGCTGCTGGTGCTGCAGTGTTATGCTGTGGTTGTTGTTCTCCTCTGCATTTTCCACATGCCGTGTTGCAGTGGAGTGACGGTGAACACACAGTCAACATTTGCCTTACGTAACAGCGGGACACAGTGCTGCAGGTGGTGGGTGTGAGAAGATGCAGTGCCGGACATTTCTCGAGCGAAAGGCTGCCGGCAGTGAACAGCTTCGGGGCTGCGGAGTGACGAGATTATTGGGCATGTTTGCACCCGAAAAGGCTGTTGTAGGTTGGTGAAGGCTCTGGTGTTTGATGGAGAGATTCTCCAACATTTTGGAACCTTCAGTCAGTATCAGAGGAACAGCCCATGAACTCTGCCAATCATCAGCTTGTTTGGAGAGTCACAAAGGAAAACGTTTTACACTTCCTGGCCAATTTATTAAAAACACTATTGTTTTTGAGCAAATTTTGATTTATGTCTAACGAATTTGTTTTTTTAATACATGAATTGTGATAAAATGATTATGTGTAGTCTACTTCATAATTAAGATGATATAACAAATAAATAAAATGTAGTATTTGTTGAAAATAATTTATTTCAATCATCACAACAAAAATTAAAATATTGTGAAAGTGAAAACATTAGTTTTAATATCTGTTGAGCCACCTTTTGCAGCTATGAGAGCCTTAATACAATGCAGCACACTGTCGATGCAGGACTGTACTGTGTACTGCATTTGTAGATTATGATACCACACAAGGGTGATGTTCTTTAAGAGCTGTCTTCTTGTTGTGATGACATCTTTTGCCACCTCCCTCTTCATTAGTTCCTATACATTTTCTATGTCAAGACTATTACCTGGCCATTTGGGAACCGTTGTCTGAGCTGTGGTATTAACCGTTTTTGTTAAGGGTATTGGTCTTTAATTTTGTGGTTCCACTGTGTTACTTTTCTTATATACAGAAGTCATTTTTCCAGACATTTATGGCTTCGTGCCGGGCAAGAGATTCACTATAAATGCAAGCTGAGTAAGAGTCCGATGCCTCTTTGTAAAATTTAATTAGGATACCATCTGGATCTGGTGACTTATTTGTTTTCAACTCTTTTGGCTGTTAGTCTACACAAGGGATGCCTTTTACTATGTCATCCGTAGGGGAGTCTGTCCGGCGGTTAAACGACAGTATGTACATCTGATTCTGCAGCGACAATGATTTCTTAAACACAAAATTTAAAACCTCGGCTTTTCTTTTGCCGTCTTCTATTGCCGCGCCAGACTGGTCGTCGAGTAAGTTGGTGGAGGCCTTAGAACTGCGTAGCAGTTTTATGTGGGACCGGATTTTCTCTAGTTCTCAATCAGATCTTTTGCTAAGGTGTGACAGTGGTAGTTGCTGTACGGTTTGTGGGTGATCATTTCCGCTATCTCCTTTGAACTGAGAGTGCAACAGCATTTACTTCCTCAGTATTTTTCAAATTTCATTCTTAAACCACTGTGGATCTTTTCGTTTGTTAATCCATGTACTAGGTACACCCTCAGTATTTTCCAAATTTCGTCATTAAACCACGGTGGGTCTTTTCCGTCCTTAATCCACATACTAGGCACATAATTCTCCAGAGCACCATTTACAATCTGTGTAAACTCCGCCCATCGTACTGGAACCAAATGATGTCAATTCCTTGTCTAAGTGAGATGCTAACAACTGCTCTTCTGCCCTTTCTAGCAGAAACACTCTCCTAGCCTGCTTGACTGATTTATTAACTTTAGTAACCATATTGCTATGATGACATTACAATCACTAATTCCCATCTCTATACTGACGCCATCAATAAGATTTGGCCTTTTTCTAGCTACGAGTTCGAACGTATTTCCACTGCGTGTGGGCTGCCGAACTAGCTGCTCGAGAAAGTATTCGGAAAATGTGCACCCTCTTGCAAGAATCTGCAAATGTCCCAGTTTATACTAGGTAGTTTAAAGTTGCCTCCAACTAGTAGTGCACGATCTGGGTATTTCTGTGCTGCTGTCTGTAGACTTTCTTCCAATGGCTCTTAAACAGTCACAGCAGAATTGAGTTGCCAGTAAAAACGTCCAACCATTAACTTGATTTCACCTAGATCTGTTAAATGTGAACGCAAAATGTAAGTGTTGATCAGTGCAGATGAGAAGAGAATAAGTTTCTTTTAAATTTAGTGTTACAGAAGAATGGCAAAGATTATATGGATATGTTGTGGGTTAGGGCTGCAGTAGCCACTGCCGTGTAATGATAGCTGTCTTTGTGTTTGTCCAGGCATCCGACACAATGTGCAGTGAAGTTACACTCACAAAATCAATAAATTATCTACTTAGCAATGGAAGCAGTAAACTGCAATGATTGTTAAGTTACTATGTATGTAAATAAACATGTCACATTTAATGTTGAGTATGTGGGCATGTAAGACTAAAATTATTAACTGTAACTCCCTGAGACTTTTGTTTTAATTTCTTATTTTGTCAATTATGTACATGGAAATACAGTAAAACTTGATGTAAGCTGAAAGTGAAAAATTCGGAAATCTGACCAAACCATACAAGTATTTCAGTCCTGGTGCATTCAGTGCACTTTTATATGCTAATTTTTTGTGTAATTCAGAACCTGTCTAATGTGGAAGCGGATTGGAAACTTTAAGACTTAACTATTAATTCATTGTAGAATATGGAAAGGAGTTTATACAGTACTACTGTATTACAGTGTACATTAGTTATTCACAACTCTACCAGGACGCTGCTTTTAACACAAACTGTACAGCTATGAAAATGCTGTTAAGCAACGCAAAACCATGGAAAGAGATTTGGCACAGCGTGGCATTGCAGGTATGGACATCAAACCGTGCCGGTCTGCGCAACTACAAACAAGTTACACGTGGTGTCGGTACACTGAAGAAAACTGTTCATTCGTGAGCCCTCTGTGTGTCAGCATTTCTTTCCAATATTATTGATGGGGGCAGGTGCTCACTGGAGCATTGTTGCACATCTACGAAGAGACTGCTACAACTTCTGCAGTGAAAGACGTGTTCTTCCATGAAACAGTGGTTTTTCCTGACAATGTCAAGCATTTGACTAGTAGCAACAGTGACAACACAATGTCAGCCAGTGTCGCTAACCCTCAGTGAAAATATTGAGGTAATCGAGGTGAGTGAGAAAGGCAAACTCTGTGTGCACGAAATAACGTTGTGTTTCAAATTTGGTAAAACATAAATGCTTTAAAAAACAAGGATAAGATACGGGCTGAATCGATGAAAGGGAATGAGAAATGAAAAGAAAGGCACAGAAGACAGGGAATGAAGAACTTTGTGAGATAGTTGGTATCGGTTTGTAAGTGCGTTACCATTGACTGCACCCACGTTACGGAGTGATGCTCTGAAAGTAGCTAAAGAGCTAAGTTTAAGGCATCCACAGGATGGCTGGACAGTTTCAGAGTTAGCCACATCATCATGTGAAATGAAATGTGTGAGGAAGCAAAGTATGTGCAGGAAAGTGTAGCAACAGAATGGATTACAATACTCTACAACCTAATTGCAAATTATCACCTGAGAGATTTGTTTAGTGCTGATAAAAGGATTCTTTTATCGCACACTGCCTTCAAAATCTCTATCAATTGGCTGCGAAAAGTGCACTGGCAGAAAAATATCCGAGGAAAGACTCCCTGTACTGTTGTGTGGGTACATGTCAGTTGAAATGGAGAAGTCACTGGTGATTGGAAAGACAGTAAAACAGCGTTGTTTCAAAAATATAGATGCTGTGCTCTTTCAATGCCAAAATGAGCAAAGGAAGTCGCCAAGTTCTCCTTTTCATAGACAATGCAACTTGTTGCCCAGAAGTTAAGTTTTCAGGTTCAACCAGCTTCCTTCAACCCCTGACCAGGGAGTTATTTACGCATTTAAGTCCCATTGTAACTGATTACTGATGCGGTCTCTTGAAGAAATCAAAAGTGCATTTGTTGTTGCATGGTCAGTTTCTGTGTTCAATGTAGTAAATTGGATTGGCTTGCCAGTAGGTGAAAGAAAGCGCGAAAACTGTTACTGACTACTCCAACAAAGTGGGGTTTGGAAGTCAAGAACAAGATGCTTCTGTGACCATCAAAGCTCAAGGAAATGCAGCAGCAGTTGCTGAATTAAAATACGAAACACTTCATGTAGTGCAGATGACAAAAGTGCAGTCGAAGTAATGAATTACTGTTAACTCACTTCACTTTTACTGCAGCAACAGGTCTAATAGAAATCTGCAACACAGATGATGATCAGGAAGAAGCAAAGGAAGGAAAAAAGGAGCAAAATAATGTCCATAAAAAAGTGAATACGCCTGGATAAGCCGCTGCGTGCATAAATGACGATATACAAGTTAAGACACACAAATTCTCCCAGGCTGTTGGAGCTATTGTATAGTACAAAATATTGCTTGGAAAAATAAATTTGAACAGGAAACTCAAACTGGTTTCCCTTCTTGGCACGTAGCGAAAGAAGTGAAATGTAAAACAAATAAACATGGGAATAAAATGTGTGTTCTTACAACAATAAATGAATTTAAAGTTATATTAAAAATACAGAAATACCGTATTATTCATCAGTTAGTGTAATAGTCTAGTGTTCTGTCATATACAGTAAGTGAACACTTGCTGTGCAGGAATGAAGGTACGTAAATATGTGCTTAATTACAAACTAATACTTTGTGCATGATACCTGAAAAATTTTATGCAGCCTAGTGAGTTTTGTGCAATTCAGAAATTTTTCCAATGTGGAAAATTATTTTATACCCATGCGATTTCTATTTGATTAAGTTCTATTGTAATAAGAAATCTAATACTCCATCACATCAGTGTAACATTTATTAAATTTGCACCATTTAAGTTGCGTAGTAGTGTAACAAACATTTTACAGTTTCAAAATGTAAGTCAAATGTGGAAGTTTTTCACCAGTTCGCAAGACAAAAATCATACGGTCAAACACAGTCAATGTGTTGCTAGACTATCTCTACTTTTGTATATTTTCTCTTAAATTCTGCCTGAGATATGTAACTCTGGATATCCTTGAAAATCAAGCTGTAGTTCCAAAATGCAATGGAGAGGAAGAAAAAAAAATTGTGACTGGTGACAGAATAGCTGTAAGCCTTAGCCGTGGACAGCCCATAACTTAATGTCTATAAATGTTGTTGTCGTCTTCAGTCCTGAGACTGGTTTGATGCAGCTCTCCATGCTACTCTATCCTGTGCAAGCTTCTTCATCTCCCAGTCAGTACCTACTGCAGCCTACATCCTTCTGAATCTGCTTAGTGTATTCATCTCTTGGCCTCCCTCTACGATTTTTACCCTCCACACTGCCCTCCATGCTAAATTTGTGATCCCTTGATGCCTCAGAACATGTCCTACCAACCGGTCCCTTCTTCTTATCAAGTTGTGCCACAAACTCCTCTTCTCCCCAATTCTATTCAATACCTCCTCATTAGTTATGTGATCTACCCGTCTAATCTTCACCATTCTTCTGTAGCACCACATTTCGAAAGCTTCTATTCTCTCCTTGTCTAAACTATTTATCGTCCACTTCTCACTTCCATACATGGCTACACTCCATAGAAATACTTTCAGAAACAACTTCCAGACACTTAAATCTATCCTCGATGTTAACAAATTCCTCTTCTTCAGAAACGCTGTCCTTGCCATTGCCAGTCTACATTTTATATCCTCTCTACTTCGACCATCATCAGTTATTTTGCTCCCTGAATAGCAAAACTCCTTCACTACTTTAAGTGTCTCATTTCCTAATCTAATTCCCTCAGCATCACCCGACTTTAATTCGACTACATTCCATTATCCTCGTTTTGCTTTTGTTGATGTTCATCTTATACCTTCCTTTCAAGGCACTGTCCATTCCATTCAACAGCTCTTCCAAGTCCTTTGCTGTCTCTGACAGAATTAAAATGTCATCGGCGAACCTCAACGTTTTTATTTCTTCTCCATGGACTTTAATACCTACTCCGAATTTTTCTTTTGTTTCCTTTACTGCATGCTCAATATGCAGATTGAATAACATCGGGGACAGGCTACAGCCCTGTCTCACTCCCTTCCCAACCGCTGCTTCCCTTTCATGCCCCTCGACTCTTATAACTGCTATCTGGTTTCTGTACAAATTGTAAATAGCCTTTCGCTCCCTGTATTTTACCCCTGCAACCTTTAGAATTTCAAAGAGAATATTCCAGTCAACATTGTCAAAAGTTTTCTCTAGGTCTACAAGTGCTAGAAATGTATGTTTGTCTTTCCTTAATCTATTTTCTAAGATAAGTCGTAGGGTCAGTATTGCCTCATGTGTTCCAACATTTCTACGGAATCCAAACTGATCTTCGCCGAGGTCGACTTCTACCAGTGTTTCCATTTGTCTGTAAAGAATTCGCATTAGTATTTTGCAGCTGTGACTTATTAAACTGATAGTTCGGTAATTTTCACATCTGTCAACAACTGCTTTCTTTGGGATTGGAATTATTATACTCTTCTTGAAGTCTGAGGGTATTTCGCCTGTCTCATACATCTTGCTCACCAGATGGTAGATTTTTGTCAGGACTGGCTCCCCCAAGGCTGTCAGTAGTTCTAATGGAATGTTGTCTACTCCCGGGGCCTTGTTTCGACTCAGTCTTTCAGTACTGTGTCAAACTCTTCACGCAGTATCGTATCTCCCATTTCATCTTCATCTACATCCTCTTCCATTTCCATAATATTGTCCTCAAGTACATCGCCCTTGTATAGACCCTCTATATACTCCTTCCACCTTTCTGCTTTCCCTTCTTTGCTTAGAACTGGGTTTCCATCTGAGCTCTTTATGTTTATACAAGTGGTTCTCTTATCTCCAAAGGTCTCTTTCATTTTCCTGTAGGCAGTATCTATCTTACCCCTAGTGAGATAAGCCTCTACATCCTTACATTTGCCCTCTAGCCATCCCTGCTGAGACATTTTGCACTTCCTGTTGATCTCATTTTTGAGACTTTTTTTGCCTGCTTCATTTACTGCGTTTTTTTTATTTTCTCCTTTCATCAATTAAATTCAATATTTCTTCTGTTACCCAAGGATTTCTACTAGCCCTCGTCTTTTTACCTACTTGATGCACTGCTGCCCTCAAAGCTACCCATTCTTCTTCTACTGTATTTCTTTCCCCCATTCCTGTCAATTGTTCCCTTATGCTCTCCCTGAAACTCTGTACAACCTCTGGTTTAGTCAGTTTATCCAGGTCCCATCTCCTTAAATTCCCACCTTTTTGCAGTTTCTTCAGTTTTAATCTACAGTTCATAACCAATAGATTGTGGTCAGAGTCCACATCTGCCCCTGGAAATGTGTTACAATTTAAAACCTGGTTCCTAAATCTCTGTCTTACCATTATATAATCTATCTGATACCTTTTAGTATCTCCAGGGTTCTTCCATGTATACAACCTTCTTTTATGATTCTTGAACCAAGTATTAGCTATGATTAAGTTGTGCTCTGTGCAAAATTCTACCAGGCGGCTTCCTCTTTCATTTCTCTCCCCCAGTCCATATTCACCCACTATGTTTCCTTCTCTCCCTTTTCCTACTCTCGAATTCCAGTCACCCATGACTATTAAATTTTCGTCTCCCTTCACTACCTGAATAATTTCTTTTATCTCATCATACATTTCATCAATTTCTTCATCATCTGCAGAGCTAGTTGGCATATACGAGGTGTGGCTAGAAAAAAACCGGACTAGTACTGGTGAAACAATATAACGAATGCAATAAGGCTGAAAGTCGCGTGGCCTGTCACGTGACTCTCGCTCCGCCTACTGCTCGAGTTTCATCTGCCTCCTGCACTCAGTCTGCCCGTGGCGTCTGTTTTAAGTAGTTGACGTTTTGTCTGTGTGTCGGAAAATGTTGAGTGTACAGAAAGAACAGCGTGTTAACATCAAATTTTGTTTCAAACTAAGAAAATCTGCAAGTGAAACGTTTGTAATGTTTCAACAAGTGTACGGCGATGATTGTTTATCGCGAACACAAGTGTTTGAGTGGTTTAAACGATTTAAAGATGGCCACGAAGACACCAGTGATGACACTCGCACTGGCAGACCATTGTCAGCAAAAACTGATGCAAACATTGAAAAAATCGGTAAACTTGTTCGACAAGATCGCCGTTGAACACTCAGAGCAGATTGTTAAACGGCGATCTTGTCGAACAAGTTTACCGATTTTTTCAATGTTTGCATCAGTTTTTGCTGACAATGGTCTGCCAGTGCGAGTGTCATCACTGGTGTCTTCGCGGCCATCTTTAAATCGTTTAAACCACTCAAACACTTGTGTTCGCGATAAACAATCATCGCCGTACACTTGTTGTAACATTACAAACGTTTCACTTGCAGATTTTCTTAGTTAGAAACAAAATTTGATGTTAACACGCTGTTCTTTCTGTACACTCAACACTTTCCGACGCACAGACAAAACGTCAACTACTTAAAACAGACGCCACGGGCAGACTGAGTGCAGGAGGCAGATGAAACTCGAGCAGTAGGCGGAGCGAGAGTCACGTGACAGGCCACGCGACTTTCAGCCTTATTGCATTCGTTATATTGTTTCACTAGTACTAGTCCGGTTTTTTTCTAGCCACACCTCGTAAACTTGTACTACTGTAGTAGGCATGGGCTTTGTGTCTATCTTGGCCACAATAATGCATTCACTATGCTGTTTGTAGTAGCCTACCCGCACTCCTATTTTTTTATTCATCATTAAACCTATTCCTGCATTACCCCTATTTGATTTTGTATTTATAACCCTGTATTCACCTGACCAAAAGTCTTGTTGCTCCTGCCACCGAACTTCACTAATTCCCACTATATCTAACTTCAACCTATCCATATCCCTTTTTAAATTTTGTAACCTACCTGCCCGATTAAGGGATCTGACATTCCACACTCCGATCCGTAGAACGCCAGTTTTCTTTCTCTTGATAATGACGTCCTCTTGAGTAGTTCCCGCCCGGAGATCCGAATGGGGGACTATTTTACCTCTGGAATGTTTTACCCAAGAGGACGCCATCATCATTTATCCATACATTAAAGCTGCATGCCCTCGGGAAAAATTACGGCTGTAGTTTCCCCTTGCTTTCAGCCGTTTGCAGTTCCAGCACAGCAAGGCCGTTTTGGTTAGTGTTACAAGGCCAGATCAGTCAATCATCCAGACTGTTGCCCCTGCAACTACTGAAAAAGCTGCTGCCCCTCTTCAGGAACCACACGTTTGTCTGGCCTCTCAACAGATACCCCTCCGTTGTGGTTGGACTTACGGCACGGCCATCTGTATCGCTGAGGCACGCAAGCCTCCCCACCAACGGCAAGGTCCATGGTTCATGGGGGTAGGTGTCTGTTAATAGCATAATGTATTAATTCAAATTCCAAAGCAGGTCATGGCTGAGAATATTACCAAACTTTCAGTTTAATAAATCATGATAGCAAAATATATTATTTACAGAAGAATGGAAGAATTGGTAGAAGCCAGCCCCAGACAGATTAGTTTAAGTTCCAGATAAATGTAGGAACACATGAGGCAATACTTTATCCTACTTTTTGTCTTTGAAGATTGGATGAAGAAAAGGCAAACCTATGTTCATAGCATTTGCAGATTTAGTGAAAGCTTTTGACCTAGCAGGGATAAAATACAGTGAGTGAAAGGTTATTTATAACTTGTACAGAAAGCAGCCTGCAATTAGAAGAGTTGATGAAAGGAAAGAAATGGTAGAGAAGAGAGTGAGACAATGTTGTAGACTACAAGAACTTTGATATTTGCTGTTGATATTGTAATACTGGCAAATATGGCAAAGAACATGGAAGAGCAGTTGATAAGAGGTTATTTGATGAACATCAACAAAAGTAAAACAAAGATAATAGAATGTACTCAAATTAAATTAGATGATGATGATGAGAGGGATTTAGGGTAAGAAATGAGATGTTAAAAGTAGTAGATGGGTTTTGCGATGTGGGCAGCAAAATTACGGACAGTGGCAGAAGTAAAGAGGAGAGGAGATAAAACGCTGTCTGGGTGTAGGAAAAAACTATTTCTGAAATAGAGGCATTTGTTAACATTAAATGTAAGTTTAAGTGTTCGGAGTCTTTTCTAATGGTTTTGGTCAGGAATGTTGCCTTGCACAAAAGTTTGTGAGTATAGGTGACAAGCAGTTCAGACAAGAAGAGAGTAGAAGCTTTTGAAATGTGTTGCTGTAGAAGAATTCTGAAGATTAGATCGCTAAATCGAATAAATAATGGAGCGGTGCCTAATTGAATTGGGGAAAAATAAATATATTTCACAACTTGGCTAAAAGAAGTGATTGGCTGATAGGACACATTCTGAGGCATCAAGGAATAGTTATTTGGGTAATGGAGGGAAGTGAGTGGTTGGTGGTGGTGGTGGTGGTGGTGGTGGTGGTGGTGGAGGAGGAGGTGTTGTAGAGTGAGAATAGTTAGGAGAGCTGCATCAAACCAGTCTTTGGACTGAAAACAACAACAACAACAACAACTACAACAACTACTACTACTACTTCATTTGTAGTAGTGAACAGTATTATGTATGGACAGATGTAAGTGCCGTGGTTTTGTTTGGCAGTGAGTAAGTGCCAGACTTGAAATCCAACGGTCAATGGGTCAATCTCTAGTTGGTCCTGTATCTCTTCTTTCACTTCTCATAATGATTCTTCAAGGTGAAAAATGCTGAGTTGCACTATCTCATGGAATCACATTAAATCTCCAGCTCTAAGGGCTGAAGAAGGCAATGCATAACAGAAGTCAACTGGAGTATGCATAGTAAGGCACTCTAGTCCTGCACACAACTTTCAGGATGAGGACTGCTTGACTTGTTTATGTCAAAATGAAGACCAGATGTGTAGCAGTTTTAAAAAACAGAGGAGCAAAAACAATTATTTATGAGTCACTGCATGTTTAATTGCATTAAAATGTTGTATTTTAATATAATTGGCAAGTACCAACAATTTTGTATTGTCACATAGAAAGCATGTGAAAGTGTTTTTAATTTATTGTTCTTGCTTGTCATGCAGTAATTAACAGTTTGATTGAAGACCGTGTGTGTGTGTGTGTGTGTGTGTGTGTGTGTGTGTGTGTGTGTGTTTAGAATGCCATCCATTTTAATGAATTCTCAAGTATTTTTATTAAGAAAACTAGCTATCATATTCCTATGGTACTATCTTATTATTAAAGCCCGAATCTAATTCTTCTGCTTTACATGTTTCCAGCTTCTTTGAATGTATCATTTGTGCCTTAAATATTTAAGGAATGTTGGAGTTCGCAAGAACTATGAAAGTTTGCTACTGTCAGAAACTGTGTAATAACCATAGTCGCCCTCTAACAATCTGCTATTCTACTTACAATAACTGAAAAGTAATATTGTAAAACTGTAATTATAAATTTTTGCACAATATTTTTTTATTTTATGATAAATTTTTTTGATGATACATCTGTGATACAAAAAAGGTTCAGGAATTGTTTGAAGAATGCTAAAGCTTATCCAGAAGCGGATATAAATTCAGACCACAACCTAGTGATGGGAGAAATACAAGTGAAGTTGAAAAAAGTCTGGAGAGGTAAAGCAAAGGAAAGACTAAACATAGAAAGACTCAAAGAGGTAGGAAAGGCATCAGATTTGGAGAACAGATTTATGGAAAAATGGCAAAGAGGTAGTGTTGATGAAAGTGTTAATGACAAGTGGATAAAAATGAGGGAAGGACTCATGGACTCTGCCAAAGAAGTACTAGGAATTAGAGTATCCCAAAGCACCAGGAAAGAATGGATAACAGAAAACATGTTGAAAAAGATGGAAGAGCGCAGAAAGTGGAAAAGTGTAGAAACTGAAGAAGGCAAAAAGAGGTACAGGAAACTGAATAATGAATTAAGAAGAGAAACTGAAGAAGCAAGAGAAAAACGGATGAAACAGAAATGCGATGAAATAGAGAAAATGGAGAAAGAGGGAAAGTATGGAATGATGTATAGACTGGCTAGTGAGATAGTTTTTGAACGTAAAAGAAAGAGGAATAACATGGAAATAGAAAGAGCCGATGGTACTCTAGCAGAAGAACCACAGGAGGTTTTGAACAGATGGCAGGAATATATTGAATGTCTGTATAAGGGGGATGAAATGCAAAGCGAAATTAAGGTTGAAGAGGAGCAATATGTGCCGGAAGATGGAAAGGGATTTACCATCTTGGAAACAGAAGTAGAAAAGGCGCTGAAGGAGATGAAGAATAGGAAGGCATGTGGAATAGATGATTTGCCAGCAGAACTGTTGAAGAGTCTGGGAAACAAGGCAAGAAAAGAAAAAGTCTACCTCTGTAACGAGATATATGACAAAGGGGAATGGCCTGAGGACTTCACTGCAACAGTTATGATACCAATAGAGAAAAAGAGAAATACTAAAAAATGTGAAGAGCACCGGACCATCAGTCTAATTTCTCATGCAGCTAAAGTCTTGCTGAGAGTGTTGAATAGTAGGTTATATGGCAAGCTGGATAGAGGGATTGCAGAGGAGCAGTTCGGATTTAGAAGGGGGAAAGGAACAAGAGATGCTATTGGCCTGTTAAGAACTATAGGGGAAAGATATATGGAAAAGGGTAGAGAAATCTTTGCTGTTTTCATAGATTTAGAAAAGGCTTTTGACAGAGTTCAGTGGAACAAGCTGATGGATATCTTGAAGAGGAAAGGAGTAGACTGGAAAGAGAGGTGACTGATACAGAATCTATATTTACACCAGAAAGTAAGGATAAGGATTGGAAATGAAATGTCAGAAGGAAGCAGCATTGGACGAGGTTTTAGACAAGGTTGTTGCCTTTCCCCACTGTTGTTTAATGTATACCTTGAAGAGATTATTGCGAAAAGTTTAGATGGGAAAAGAGGAATATGTATTGGTGGAAAGAGAATAGAATGTATAAGATTTGCTGATGACATGGTATTAGTGGCAGAAAGTGAGCGGACAGTGAATAACATGCTCAAAGATCTGAATGAAGCTTGTGTGGAATATGGGATGCAAATAAACACAGCAAAAACAAAGAGTATGGTCATCAGTACAAGATGCAGACTGTCCAATATTAAAATACGACAATCTACCATTAGCCAAGTAAGTGAATTTAAATATCTCGGAAGCACAATAACTGAAGACTTGAGATGTCACAAGGAGGTGAAAACTCGAATTGCCATAGCGAAGGAGGCATTCAACAGAAAGAGGAGACTCTTATGTGGCAAATTAGATAAAGGACTAAGGAAAAGGCTTGGCAAATGTTTTGTCTGGAGTGTGGCACTATATGGAGCAGAAACATGGACACTGAGACGAGAGGATGAAAAAAGGTTAGAAGCATTTGAGATGTGGATGTGGAGGAGAATGGAGAGAATAAGCTGGATGGAAAGAGTGAGTAATGAAAGAGTATTGGAAAGGGTTGGTGAGAAATGATGTCTGCTTAAGGTTGTAAGAGAAAGGAAAAAGAACTGGTTGGGACATTCATTGAGAAGGGAGTGCTTGCTAGAAGTTGCTTTGGAAGGATGATTGGTTTGTGGGAGAAGACTGAGAGGAAGAAGGAGATACAAGGTGATAGACGACATAAAGGGAAGAGGAAATTATGCAGACCTGAAGAGGATGGCAGAAGACCAGACAGCCTGGAGAACTACCATGTGAAAACCTGCCTTTAGGCAGAACACTGATGATAATGATGATGATAATCTGTGATACGATACTTTGCATTCGGAAGTTCTGCACTATTACGTTCATTCTTTTCTTCAAGCCTTTCCTGGTTGCTTTTTTCGTATGGTTGAACATACTTTGCACATCCTCTGAATTTTTCTTTTACCTTGTTGTGGTGGAATGTTTTCCGGGAAATGCTTTTCTGTAGATAGCCTTCTCACTTGCCACCCATGGAGCTCAGTGTGGGAGTGTCCTTGCTCACTGGTAATTCTGCACACCATACCGTTGTACATTTAAATACAAGTCTCTTCATATTTTCTTACTTTATTGTGGAGAATGCTTGCATTCAGTAGGTACTAAACCTGAGTACCTTTTAGCAGATATATAGCTTATGTCCTCCCCCCATGAACCATGGACCTTGCCGTTGGTGGGGAGGCTTGCGTGTCTCAGCGATACAGATAGCCGTACCGTAGGTGCAACCACAACGGAGGGGTATCTGTTGAGAGGCCAGACAAACGTGTGGTTCCTGAAGAGGGGCAGCAGCCTTTTCAGTAGTTGCAAGGGCAACAGTCTGGATGATTGACTGATCTGGCCTTGTAACAATAACCAAAACGGCCTTGCTGTGCTGGTACTGCGAATGGCTGAAAGCAAGGGGAAACTACGGCTGTAATTTTTCCCGAGGGCATGCAGCTTTACTGTATTATTACATGATGATGGCGTCCTCTTGGGTAAAATATTCTGGAGGTAAAATAGTCCCCCATTCGGATCTCCGGGCGGAGACTACTCAAGAGGATGTCGTTATCAGGAGAAACAAAACTTGCGTTCTACGGATCGGAGCGTGGAATGTCAGATCCCTTAATCGGGCAGGTAGGTTAGAAAATGTAAAAAGGGAAATGGATAGGTTAAAGTTAGATATAGTGGGAATTAGTGAAGTTCGGTGGCAGGAGGAACAAGACTTCTGGTCAGGTGACTACAGGGTTATAAACACAAAATCAAATAGCGGTAATGCAGGAGTAGGTTTAATAATGAATAGGAAAATAGGAATGTGGGTAAGCGACTACAAACAGCATAGTGAACACATTATTGTGGCCACGATAGATACGAAGCCCACACCTACTACAGTAGTACAAGTTTATATGCCAACTAGCTCTGCAGATGATGAAGAAATTGAAGAAATGTGTGATGAGATATAAGAAATTATTCAGATAGTGAAGCGTGACGAAAATTTAATAGCCATGGGTGACTGGAATTCGAGAGTAGGAAAAGGGAGAGAAGGAAACGTAGTGGGTGAATATGGATTGGGGGAGAGAAATGAAAGAGGAAGCCGCCTGGTAGAATTTTGCACAGAGCACAACTTAATCATAGCTAACACTTGGTTCAAGAATCATAAAAGAAGGTTGTATACATGGAAGAACCCTGGAGATACTAAAAGGTATCAGATAGATTATATAATGGTAAGACAGAGATTTAGGAACCAGGTTTTAAATTGTAACACATTTCCAGGGGCAGATGTGGACTCTGACCACAATCTATTGGTTATGACCTGTAGACTAAAACTGAAGAAACTGCAAAAAGGTGGGAACTTAAGGAGATGGGACCTGGATAAACTGAAAGAACCAGAGGTTGTACAGAGTTTCAGGGAGAGCATAACGGAACAATTGACACGAATGGGGGGAAAAAATACAGTAGAAGAAGAATGGGTAGCTTTGAGGGATGAAGTAGTGAAGGCAGCAGAGGATCAAGTAGGTAAAAAGACGAGGGCTAGTAGAAATCCTTGGGTAACAGAAGAAATATTGAATTTAATTGATGAAAGGATAAAATATAAAAATGCAGTAAATGAAGCAGGCAAAAAGGAATACAAACGTCTCAAAAATGAGATCGGCAGGAAGTGCAAAATGGCTAAACAGGGATGGCTAGAGACGACAAATGTAAGGATGTAGAGGCTTATCTCACTAGGGGTAAGATAGATACTGCCTACAGGAAAATGAAAGAGACCTTTGGATATAAGAGAACCACTTGTATAAACATAAAGAGCTCAGATGGAAACCCAGTTCTAAGCAAAGAAGGGAAAGCAGAAAGGTGGAAGGAGTATATAGAGGGCGATGTACTTGAGGACAATGTTATGGAAATGGAAGAGGATGTAGATGAAGATGAAATGGGAGATACGATACTGCGTGAAGAGTTTGACAGAGCACTGAAAGACCTGAGTGGAAACAAGGCCCCCGGAGTAGACAACATTCCATTGGAACCACTGACGGCCTTGGGAGAGCCAGTTCTGACAAAACTCTCCCATCTGGTGAGCAAGATGTATGAAACAGGCGAAATACCCTCAGACTTCAAGAAGAATATAATAATTCCAATCCCAAAGAAAGCAGGTGTTGACAGATGTGAAAATTACCGAACAGTCAGTTTAATAAGCCACAGCTGCAAAATACTAACACGAATTATTTACAGACGAATGGAAAAACTAGTAGAAGCCAACCTCGGGGAAGATCAGTTTGGATTCCGTAGAAATACTGGAACACATGAGGCAATACTGACCTTACGACTTATCTTAGAAGAAAGATTAAGGAAAGGCAAACCTACGTTTCTAGCATTTTTAGACTTAGAGAAAGCTTTTGACAATGTTGACTGGAATACTCTCTTTCAGATTCTGAAGGTGGCGGGGGTAAAATACAGGGAGCGAAAGGCTATTTACAATTTGTACAGAAACCAGATGGCAGTTATAAGAGTTGAGGGACATGAAAGGGAAGCAGTGGTTGGGAAGGGAGTAAGACAGGGTTGTAGCCTCTCCCCGATGTTATTCAATCTGTATATTGAGCATGCAGTAAAGGAAACAAAAGAAAAATTTGGAGTAGGTATTAAAATCCATGGAGAAGAAATAAAAACTTTGAGGTTCGCCGATGACATTGTAATTCTGTCAGAGACAGCAAAGGACTTGGAAGAGCAGTTGAATGGAATGGATAGCGTCTTGAAAGGAGGATATAAGATGAACATCAACAAAAGCAAAACGAGGATAATGGAATGTAGTCGAATTAAGTCGGGTGATGCTGAGGGAATTAGATTAGGAAATGAGACACTTAAAGTAGTAAAGGAGTTTTGCTATTTGGGGAGCAAAATAACTGATGATGGTCGAAGTAGAGAGGATATAAAATGTAGACTGGCAATGGCAAGGAAAGCGTTTCTGAAGAAGAGAAATTTGTTAACATCGAGTATAGATTTAAGTGTCAGGAAGTCTTTTCTGAAAGTATTTGTATGGAGTGTAGCCATGTATGGAAGTGAAACATGGACGATAAATAGTTTGGACAAGAAGAGAATAGAAGCTTTCGAAATGTGGTGCTACAGAAGAATGCTGAAGATTAGATGGGTAGATCACATAACTAATGAGGAAGTATTGAATAGCATTGGGGAGAAGAGAAGTTTGTGGTACAACTTGACCTGAAGAAGGGATCGGTTGGTAGGACATGTTCTGAGGCATCAAGGGATCACCAATTTAGTATTGGAGGGAAGCGTGGAGGGTAAAAATCGTAGAGGGAGACAAAGAGATGAATACACTAAGCAGATTCAGAAGGATGTAAGTTGCAGTAGGTACTGGGAGATGAAGAAGCTTGCACAGGATAGAGTAGCATGGAGAGCTGCATCAAACCAGTGTCAGGACTGAAGACCACAACAACAACAACAACATAGCTTATGTAGTGCATTAAAGTTTTCTGCATAGTGGCAAACTGTAAACTCAAATTATACGTACCTTGTTCAGTGGTGAATTTTGGTCCTGGGATCTTGTTGCGCAGATAAAGATGTAAATAAAACATTTTTTCTTTCTTTCACTACAAGCTTTTATTAGAACTTGTCAAAGCTCTGTAAACTGAACACACATAATATGCCAATAAAACACACAGTGACACTGTCTGATACAATCTGAGTCAAAATTAGTAATGAACCAATCGAACCTGTTGTAAAATAAGTTATGTGATCGCAGCAGTGATCTTATTTATAATCCGTCAATGATCAGTGTATTTCAAAGAAGTTAATAAAAGGCAGTATATGTTACTATAAAGATGTCGATCATATGATGCACGCAGATTCTCCAGGAGATGTTCTTTGTTTTCTGAGTCACTGGTTTGATGTGGCCCGCCATGAATTCCTCTCCTGGGTCAACCTCCTCATCCCAGAGTAGCACTTGCAGCCTACTTCCCCAATTATTTGCTGGATGTATTCCAATCTATGTCTTCCTCTATAGTTTTTGCCTTCTACAGCTCTCTCTAGTACAGAGAAGTCATTACCTTTTTGTCAGTGCTAGTCTGCTATTGATGCCCTACATGATCTGTCTGTCACTTGTTATTTTGCTGCCTAGGTAGTAGAATTATTTAACTACACCCACTTTGTAACCATCAATCTTGATGTTAAGTTTCTCGCTGTTTTCATTTCTGCTACTTCTCATTACTTTAGTCTTTCTTTGAATTAGTCTCAATGCATATTTTGTACTCATTAGACTGTTCCATTCAGCAGATCGTGTTACTATTCTTCACTTTTGCTCAAGATGGCAATGTGATCAGCAAATTGTATCCTTTCACCTTGAATTTTAACCCCACTCCTGACTCTTTAATTTATTTCCATCACTGTTTCTTTGATGTACAGACTGAACAGTAGGGGCAAAAGAATACATCCCTGTCTTACATGCTTTTTAATCTGAGCACTTCGTCCTTGGTCGTCCACTCTTATTATTTCCTCTTGGCTCTTGTGCATATTGTATATTATCCATCTCTCCCTATAGCTTACCCCTATTGTTCTCAGAATTTCAAACATCTTGCATCATTTTATTGTTTTGAATGCTTTTTCCAGGTTGACATGTTTTGATCTTTCTTTAATCTTGCTTCCATTATCAACTGTGATGTCAGAATTCTCTCTCTGATGCCTTTACCTTTCCTAAAGCCAAACTGATCGTCATCTAACACATCCTCAGTTTTCTTTTCCATTCTTCTGTATATTACTCGTGTGTAAGCAGCTTGGATACATGAGCTGTTAAGCTGATTGTGTGACAATTCTCACACCCATCTTGTCTTACAGTGTTCGGAATTGTGTGGATGATATTTTTCTGAAAGTCAGGTGGTATGCTGCCAGACTCATACATTATACACACCAACATGAATAGTCATTTTGTTGCCACTTCCTGCAATGATTTTAGAAATTTTGAGGGAATGTTATC
The DNA here is from genome assembly GCF_023898315.1 of Schistocerca nitens. NCBI lineage: Eukaryota > Metazoa > Arthropoda > Insecta > Orthoptera > Acrididae > Schistocerca > Schistocerca nitens. Next base: position 226,786,304 of record NC_064623.1, read on the forward strand.
TATCTCTTCTGCCTTATTAGATCTTATGTCCTCCAAAGCTCTCCTAAATTCTAATTGTAATACTGGATACCCTATCTCTCCTAAATCGACTCTTGTTTCTTCTTCTATCACATCAGACAAATTTTCCCCCTCATAGAGGCCTGAAATGTAATATTTCCACCTATCCACTCTCACCTCTGCACTTAACAGTGGAATTCCGGTTGCACTCTTTATGTTACCACCCTTGCTTTTAATTTCACTGAAGGTTGTTTTGACTTTCCTATATGTTGAATCAGTCCTTCTGCCAATCATTTCTTTTTTGATTTCTTCACATTTTTCTTGCAGCCATTTCACCTTAGCTTCCCTGCACTTCCTATTTGTCTCATTCCTCAGCAACTTGTATTTCTATATTCCTGAATTTCCCTGAATGTTTTTGTACTTATTTCTTTCATCGCTCAACTGAAATATTTTCTTCTGTTTTCCATAGCTTCTTCGCAGTTACTTCTCTGTACGTATGTATTTCTTTCCAACTTCTGTGGTTGCCCTTTTTAGAGATGTCCATTCCTCTTCAACTGTACTGCCTACTGGGCGACTCTTTATTGCTGTATCTACAGCCTTAGAGGACTTCAAGCATACCTCATCATTATTTAGCACTTCTGTATTCCACTTCTTTGAGTATTGATTCTTCCAGATGAATCTCTTAAACTTCGGTGTACTCTTCATCATTACTGCATTGTGATCTGAGTCAATATCTGTTCCTGGATACACCTTACAATACTGTATCTGATTTCAGAATATCTGTTTGAGCATCATGTAATGTAACTGAAATCTTCCCGTATCACTCAGCCTTTTCCAAGTACACCTTCTCCTCATGTGATTCTTGAACAGAGTATTCGCTATTACGAGCTGAAATTTATTACAAAACTCAGTTAGTCTTTCTCCTCTCTCATTCCTTGTCCCAAGCCCATATTTTCCTGTAAACTTTTCTTGTGCTCCTTCCCTTACAACTGCATTCCAGTCCCCCATGATTGTTAAGATTTTCATCTCCCTTCAATATCCTCATACACTTCCTCTATCATCTTCAGCTTGTGACATCTGCATGTATACCTGAACTATCGTTGTCGATGTTGGTTTGCTGTTGATTCTGATAAGAACAACCCTATCATCGAACTGTTCACAATAATACACTCTCTGCCCTATCTTCCTATTCATTACAAACCCAACTCCCATTATACCATTTTCTGCTGCTGTTGATATTGCACTATACTCATCTGACCTATAATCCTTGTTTTCTTTTCATTTCACTTACTGACCCCTACGATAACTAGATTGAGTGTTTGCATTTCTCTTTTCAGGTTTTCTAGCTTTCCTACAACTTTCAAGCTTCTGACCTTCCACGTCCTAACTCGTAGATGGTTATCCTTTCGTCGGAGATGTTAGTCGCGTGATTTAGGTGGGGTAAACTATTTAAGCACTTTCATATGAATGTTTTATGATCTCAGGAAATACATAGTTGTTTATGGAACAGCTAGGTTGAAATTTACTAATTTGGATGAGTATATGTTTCAAAGACTTGGTTTACAAAATATGTAATTAGTTACTAAAATACAAAAGGTTACAGGATTACTTTGTGTGTGTACACTCGGAATTACCAGTGTGTGAGTAGAATTTTCATACAGAAAATTATTATAGTTTATGCAAATTTTTAATTATTGGCTTAAACTATTAATGATAGGTGTCATTTGACCCAGAAAATTTAGAGTAGCTGGGATCTTAACGAGTACAGTGGCTAAGTGTTCAATAGAAAATTTGGACGTGTCCCATCTCCAGTAGTGGTAATCTTCTAAGTTAATTAGTTTTAGGAAAATTAAGACATGTTAAAGTGAAATCTTGTGTCATAGGTCTCCGGTGAAATGTCAGTATGTTAAATTTGACTTATTAGCTTAGTTGAAACTCCCTATTTCATATTGTAATAAAATTTTCAATTATTAATAACTTGCAATTAACGTAGTTTCTAGGAAACTAAATGCGCCATTGTAATCAGCATATGAATAATTGTATTCTGAATAGTGAAATTGCATGAAGCATTGTGTGATTAATGTTGTAAAAGATTCAAGCCTGTATTATGTATACACTACATACAATAGTAGATTCAAAAAGGAAAATGAATAGAGGAAAAAAAATTAATGAGAGTGCAAAAAAGCTTTCTATAGGCAAGATCGCATAAATACGATTTTTCAACAACTGGTCTAGTCTTCAGAAATGTTTATTACAAAATGTGTTCATTGTGAGCTGCAACCTCATGCCAGGTTATCATATTAGTAGGTAAAATGTAGCTTATTATGCAAGTCTTCGTCAGAAATAAAACATTTACAATTAAAAAGCACTATGTGCACTATGTGCTATGTATGTGTAGTGCTCACAGATGACTAATTCTCTTGGTTCATCAATGAATGGAACATGTCAAACTGACATAAATAGATAAGCAGTTGTACATATTACGGTATGTTGTGTTTTTTAAAACTCAACAATCATCTGTGAACAGTACATACACAGACGTGGCCACAAGGTGCTTTTTGACTGTAAATTTATGACAAGCCTTTGCATAATGCACTACATTTTATCCACTCATATGACAACTTAGGCTGAGGTTACAGCTCGCAGTGCAACATTTTGTAACAAAAAATTAGTAAGTCTTTATATGAAAGTTTTTTACCAAGTAAACAGATTGCGCCTTCTCATGTGTTAACATGAGAAGTTTCAATAATAGGAGTGCAATAATGCCAAATGCAGTGGTTCCAGCTTGCTACCTTATACCATGAATGAATCTTCCTCATAGACTGTGCACATTCTATTTGTCTAGACTTCATTCCGTTACAGTTGTGCCTGTGCTGAAACCTTGAATCTTCAAGCAAATTCAAATTGCTATAGACGAATACATGTTACGACTTCCTTTAAGAACAGTTATATTGTGTGTCCAGATACTATTACTTAATGTAGAGAAACATTGCATGTACAGTTAGTTTGAGTTCTTATATTTGAATCTATACATTCAATTCTGACATACATTAAGAAGCAGATGAACCGATAGTTCTTGTTGTGTCTTCTGTTCGCTGTGACACCAGCAGCATTGTTACGGGTGCTTAATATTTGATGGCGCACCTCGTTACTTTGAGCCAGGAAGCTGAATCGTGGAACAAATACAAAGCCCCACAGATACTGTCCCTCCTGAAAATGCAGCAAAAGCCGCCCTATCTTTAAGGCTCATGGCATTCATGTGTATCATGTTAAATGAAAAAAAAAATAGTTATAATGGTAATAATCATAATAAAAGCTCAAAAGAGTTTTCTGCTTTCAACTGCAGCCATTATTCATCATTTAGACAGACATGGGGTTCACATGCTCTACTGGTGTGATGTGTTGCACCACAATGAGTGCATCCAGTTCTTTATTGAAAGTGTGGCTCATGTAATATACTAATAAAAAACTAAGGTAGTTACATTTCAAGATACAAAAATAGTTCTTAAGATATTTGTATTGAAATGTATGCGAAAACTTTTGCTGAAAATGGAGGACAGTTAGCTCGATTCAAGTATTTGAACTTCCTGCACCGGGAAAAGTCAAAATCTTCCTGCGAAATGGAGGAACACCTCCATTTCTCTAAAATAAGCTCCATGACCAGCAATGACTTTGACTGTAAGAGACCTTCTGAAATAGCAGAAAAAAGAAATGTTCTCACTGTTTTTTTTTAGTGTGATTCCTCATAGTTAAATACTATATTGCCATCCAGTGCTGCACATTTCAAGCTAAACAATCAGTGCCATGTGTCTACCCTGTAATGCTATTATACATTGTCTCTAACAGATTTAATATGGTGCAGATGTTATGTTTAGTGCGAACATGCCACCATTTTCCATGATGTATATTACATTAAGGTCCTTGTGAAGTGTTGAACCAGCTCTAGGTGTTAATTTTTCATGCATTGCAACAGGAACAGCGCCTGCTCGACTGCCTGTAATTTATTTATTTACATTTTCTTTGCGTGAAGCCATCAAAATGATAGCACTATTCTCTTTTCCCTTAAAAATCTGCAGAGCAGTAAGCTTTATCGAGCTGTTTAGCTCATGCATGCACTGCCTGAGCCTAATCAGTAGCAGCAGCAGCAGCAGCAGCTTTATTCATCCGTAGATCTCTTTTTACAAGGCTATAGGACATGTCAAAGTATTTACATGTTTAGATCAATTTAAAAAAAGCTAATTCGTGCACACATATATTTACAAAATTCTAGTTAGAGGCAATTATTAGATTTACTCCCGGTATACAGTACTTTTCTTACAAATAACTTATTAAATAATGTAATGCCACACTGTTCACTTATATCTCACTATCAGTCACTGCACACACTATGCACAGATTGTTTCATAACACTTCATCCCCCCCCCCACACACACACACACGTGATCTCTGGGCCATTTTCTGTATCGCAACTTCCCATTTGCTGTTAGTATTATGCTATGCATAGCTTGGGGGTGAGTATTTCTAGAAAGAAAGAAGGAAAAGAAAACATAAATTGAAGGTGTTATGTGGAATGTTGGATGTTTTATCATCATTATTATTGTTATTATTATTTATTTGTATAACATTCTTCATCAAACCCCTACTCTGTTTTAATTAAGTAATCCTTCAATGTATAAAATGTGTTGCATAACAGGTACTTTTTAGCTGCCTTTTTAAATAAGTGTATTTTGGCAATTTCTTTAATCTCTTTTGGTAATTTATTGTACAGTTTTATTCCTTGGTAGAAAATGCTGTTTTGAGTGTTATGTTTATTTTTTTCTTGGTAAATGTAAGTTGAGTCTATCTCTTGTTGCATGGTCACGGACAGAGTTGTTTGTGCAGTAATTAGCAATGTTATTTTTGATGTGTATAACTGACTGGTAAATGTATTCACATGGAGCAGTTAAAATCCCCAGTGTTCTGAACACATCTTTACAATGACCTCGACTAGTATTTTTGCTTATTATTCTTATGGCTCTTTTCTGGAGTTTGAAAACTGTGTTCATATTTTGTGCATTTGTTCCCCAAAAAAGAATTCCATAGCTAAGAATTGAGTGTACATATGAATAATATGTGACTAAAAGACAATGCATGTTACACACTGATGATAGGATTCTAAGTGCATAACATGTGATGACATTCTGTTTGCAAGTACCTTTGTGTGTTCACACCACTTCAACTAAGAATCAATATTCACTCCTAGAAATTTTGCATTTGTTACACAGCCTATAGATGTGCCATCTACATTTAATTTAACATTGTCATGTTTCCAATTCAAACTGAAATTCATGGTATTAGTTTCCTTTATGTTCAATGTCACTTTATTGCTTATTGACCAACCATAAACTTCCTTGAGAGTTTCATTTGCTTTCTCGGCAAGGAGTTCTCGTGTTTGCTCAGTGACTATAATATTGCTGTCATCAGTGAAGAGAATTTTTTCACCATGAGTAACACTACTGGGAAAGTCATTGATGTATATCAGGAACAGTATTGGTCGTAATATGCTACTTTGTGAACCCCTATATTAATGTATTTTGATTCTGATAAGTGTTTTACTGAATGTTTAGATCTATTTGAAGTATGTGTTATCTCTACTCTTTGTACCCTATCTTATAGGTATGATTGAAAGCCCTTAATTCATATTCACATTGGTTTCCTTATATGTTTCATCCCAGCTTTGTTTTTCTAGCTCTTTTGAAAAATCTTTTATTTAGGTTTCTGATAGATGTCGTTTGTAGGCTTATAGTTTAAGAAATGATTCAGTGCCTGATTTTACTGTTGTTATTTGACAAAGAATAGAAGTCATTCTATTTGTCATCAGATCTCTTCATCTGATATGCAAAATCCCATTTCAACTATGCTATTGTGTATTGAAAAGCTAATGTTTGGCATTTTTGGAGTTCATTTCTGCAGAATTTTTGACAGTTTTGGCAAAGCTGAATTTATTAGGTACTCTGTTTGCAGACAAAAGTGCTCAGGATGATCACTTTATGCTTCACTGACTTAAGAGCATTACTGTGGAACACATTAGTCATCATTTCAATTTGTACTTCTATCGTGCGATGTTCATGAACACATTTTATAACTGCTATGTGTTTACTTACATAAACTGTCACACCACCACCTTTATTTTGTTGCTTAAAGTAAATGTTTGCTAGTAAGTAGCCTCCTAATCTATATTAGTTCACTAGGTTCAGTTACAGTTGTTTTCTTCTATGAATATTTACAACAAGTAGATTTTGTTTTTGAGATATTATACATTTTAGTGCAATCCCTGTAAAGATGCTATTCCTTCTTGTTGATTTATCACTCTGCCTGAGTCGCATTTATTTAAGTTATGTTGCTGTGTTGCACTTGTTAGATATATGGAAATCAAAGGAAATGGGCTGTTAAGATTCTGCTCAACAGTTTGCCATACCCTATCTCTTGCCTTATAGCACATTTTCTTTCAACTGTTTCAGATATGTCCACCTTCTGCAGACTTTGCTGTGTCTGGCACATTCAATATTGAGAAAATGGAGGACGAGGAAGACGAGAAAGCAGTGAGCGAAGATGTTGGGCAGGTGGGTCACATTCCATTGTAACACAGTGACTCAATAGTTGATACACACGAATGTGCATTTGCGTGAGGCCCATATGAAATAACTCCAAATAATTAATATTCCATACATACCATTGCAGATTCTGTGCTGATTCTGAATGACTAACTTGCTTGTGAACTTAATGTCATGTTACATAATTTGTTTTGAGGTTCCCTAAACTTTAAATGCAGATTAAGGACAGATGTAGGCCAAAATGCATTCTTGTACTTAAACATATTTATCTAGAAAAATATTACAGCTAAAATAGTAAAACTTGAGACAATTATATAGAATATAATGCTTGGTATTCTATGCAGTTTTTGTTTGAAAACGTGCATTGACATACATTTTATAAGCATTTGAATTTTTAGTTACCATTGTTTTTATTATGTACCATCTCTCGTAAACCAGTCAGGCAATAAAACTGGAATTTCACAATAATCATCTTGCGGTTGAAGCTCTTTTTTTCCGTGTTTGCTTTAACAATATGTATGTTTTTGGATAGGGTCCGCCTTTAGCAAAACACAATTTTGTTTTTTAACCCCAACATCTTCCACTGGAATTGCAGCATCTTCAGTGGGCTTCTATTTTTTATCTTTTTACCACATCAGAAAAACCCACTGAAGATGCTGCAACTGCAGTGAAACATGTTTGGGTTAAAAAACAAAATTATGTTTTGCTAACTGCGGACCCTATCCAAAAACATACATTTGGAATTTCACAGTTTACATCTGCATAAGAGGTTCATAAAATGTGTGGAACAGTTTTTTGTTTAACGTCATAGTTGGTATGAAATTAATTTTTCAGTTTTGTGTTACCCAGGACCGCTCTATTTTTCTCAAATTTTAAAGGAGAACTTTTCTCAGAGAAAAGATAGTGGAAAAGTGCCGCACAGGATTATTCAGTTAGGCCTAGTAATTCTTTAGAACCATGCCAACTTGCAGGATGTTAGCTTTTATAATTCCTGAGAAAAGCAGCATTGTAGCTCAAAAAAGTCAGTTTATGGCAGTTTGCATTTAAAACTTTTATTGCAATTTTTGACAGTATTGCAGTTTTTGACAATATTGCTATACCTCTTCTGAGTAATGCTGCCCATATTTATATTTTTTGCCCGCATCTCGTGGTCATGCGGTAGCGTTCTCGCTTCCCACGCCCGGGTTCCTGGGTTCGATTCCCGGCGGGGTCAGGGATTTTCTCTGCCTCGTGATGGCTGGGTGTTGTGTGCTGTCCTTAGGTTAGTTAGGTTTAAGTAGTTCTAAGTTCTAGGGGACTTATGACCACAGCAGTTGAGTCCCATAGTGCTCAGAGCCATTTGAACCATTTATATTCTTTATTTTCTTCTTTATCTTTCTGGAGTAACCTCTTCCCCTGCCTCCTTTGCCTAGCCAAGTTTTGCATTATTTCTTTTGCTGCCTGAGCTTTCTCCAGTCGCGCTTCGTCAATGCTCTGAATATCTTCAGTGTGAATGCACGTGGGTGGAAGCCTATTCTCTGCAGGCATTTAATTCTACCTACATTTCCGCTATTGAACACTAGACAGAAATCTCATGCAGCTATCTTCACAACAATTGAGGACACAAATACTGTTTTTGGACAATGCATCCGTATACAGTGATTGTAGCTCATTTGTATTCTGTGTTTTCCCATCTACACATTTTTTCAGCAGTTCAGGATTGTCTAGGTACCTGAAAGTTTGTTTTATAACATCTAAAATAACAAGTGGAAAATTATGTTTGTGGCTGTATGGCTTTCCACTGGCTTCCGCTTGAAGATATTTGCACCATGATATGTCACAAAGGGAATGTTACAGATTATCATCTGTGGAAAATTTGTGAAAGAATATTGCCCACATGGCTTGCTGCATTGTTTTCACACTGTGTAAGTTATCCCTGATAGCTTTTCCATAGTATATTTGTAAAGTGTGAATTTCCTACTCTGTCACTCTCAACATCTCCCAGTGGCTTTTCATCTTCTAAAAGCCACATTGTAAACAAAGGAACAAGCAAGGACAATCTTTCTCATAGCCTTCTTGTCTCATCTGCTGTTCATTTTGATTGTGTGAACAAAAAATTAATGCACAAAAAATTTCTAGTGTAAAGAAGGTGTGGATCACAGCATAGTAAGAGGGGGCATGGCAGGTGCAGACACCCAAACATAATTTTTTAAAACATATTTTGTCCCAGAATTTGATTATGAAACTTTGCAACATTATTTTTAAAGAATAACTTCAATAAATTACCCAATTAAAAAAAAATTCAAATTGTTTCACAGTTTTGCCCTACATCTGCCCTCCCTATGTAAAAATTAAAATGGAAAGAAGACTAAAATAGACAAATTTGTGACCTACCGACAAACTGGATACTGTTATTGAATTTCATATGTGATCTTTTGAGATGATTTAATTGTTTGCTCAAGATGATTGCAACAGTTAATTGTTGTTGACAATTCAAGTTTCTCCTTTCTGATTCCTCAAGGACCTGCAGTGGTACTGTGTTTCAGTGCTCAGAGGCAAGGACGGAAGTGAAATCTCTGTGGACAGAAGATGTCTATTTTTCAAGTTGCAGTCGATAGTCCTAGGCCACTGCTTCTCTGAGCTGTCGGTACTGGGCGTATTTTGTGAGGTCAGCAGCTCATCGTAGAGTGGACACTGTAAGGATGTAACACACCAGAACACAGCCGCCCCAGTCTCACTTTTCCCAGCTTCTCTTGGGTCCAACAGTTGCAGCTAGACAACTACAATGAAAACACACTCTGATCTTTGCAGTTGCCACCTTTAGTCAGAATACAGTTTTGCTGTTCATTACCTGGGGCAGAAGATACTAGTAATGTCACTTTGTACAGGTGTCACCATTTTCACTCGGTGTGCAAGACTAGGTCGGTTGTTGCCGAGTCGTAATACGTTCAGCCGCGTGGGAAGAAGTTGCTATAACCACCTCCCTCTGTCACCTCGATCGTTATCTCGTGGACTCGCCCCTTTTCTAGCATTTTAGCATACCCACGTGCTTTCAGCTATCTCCAGCCCATTAGTAATGCAGGTGGTGGTTAGGATACTTTTATAGTTTCATGCTGCATTTATCCTTCTTCTTCGGTTAATATCTCTGTCTCACTCACATTTAAATAGTATTCATATGTGAGTGGGGGCTGCTCTCAGCTCTCTTTTTCTTAATACTGATAGAAACAGGGTGACCCAAAATCTGTTAACATTTGAAAATGCAGTAACCTGTGGAATAACGTAGGTATAAAGATGAAACTTGACACACGTGCCTGAAATGACACGGGGTATTATTGAAATCAAAAACAGAGTGCAAAAACTGTCCAACAGATGGTATGGGACAACAAGAAGTCAGTGATGCTGTGTGAGAATCGTGTATAAAATGAGTTGTAGTTAAAGAGGGAGTCAGATATGCCAGCAGTCGCAGTGAGTTGACTTTACCAGAAAAACCATTGTCAGTGAAAAACCTGCTGCAGTAGCTTTGTAATTGTAATAAGAATGTTATTTGAATGGGTAAAGTTCCTGTTACAAGCATTACTGCAAATAAAATGATCACGAAGTTTGAAGCAACAGTCTGTTCACGTGATCAGCCCCGTAGTGGGTGACAATACACGAGTGCTGCTCCTGCTCAGACAGTTCAGGAAGAACTGGAGACTGTAGCAGGTTCATATCTGTGGAGTGAGGTCACAATGGAATTCCATTCACTGCTATTTGAAGGGTATTAAGGCTTGCCTTCCAGTGCTATCCTACAAACTGTGAACTGTTAGCCATCGATTTCGTGAGAGCATTTGGGATAGGTGACGATCAGTTGTCTAATGTGTTGCCGACCGACAGAGCCAATTTCACACTCTGTGTGTCTGTCAGTGTCCACATCCGAGGATTTTAGAAACTGCTGTGGAAGTCCATTGTGTGGTGAGAAAATCACAGTGTGGTGTGGATTTACCACATCAGTTGTAATCTGACCCTTTGAGGAAATGGTGGGTGCCCTTTTTCAAACAGTCAGTGTGACGGGTACGAGGCCGATAAACACTCGGGTGGAAGAAAAAACTTTTCTGCGGGACGCGCTTGTGAAAGATCTCTTTGTGGACATCGATTGACGAGGATCGTGCCCTGAACAGCCACTTCCGTCACGCTTGTCCTCCCAGGTCCTCAGACCTCACTCCGTTTGATTATCTGTCTGACCTCATTAGGGATGCTAAAAGACAACCTCTGACAACAGTATCTCACCTTACTTACTGATATGTTGTACAGTGCTGTTCACAGTGTTATCTCCTGGCTACAGGCATTGTTGATGAATGACAGCTGATATGTTAAGCATTTTTTAAAAGGAGCATGTTCTTTGCTAGAAATCAGTTGTTATGCTAATTATTGCTTTTGTTTTATATGAAGCACCATCTGCTAGTCATTTTGTGCACTTTGAGTGGTTTCAGTAAAATCCCACGTCATTTCGAGCACGTATGTCAATTTTTACTTCTCGACCTACATTATTTCGAGAAGTCACTTTCTTCAGTCTCGTAAGTAAGAATGACCTCCTGCAAGTAGGGATGAAGCCATTTGCTATCCACAGTGGAGTCTGCGTAAGATATCGAGCAAGTCCCTTCCCGCTTATAAATCTCCTTTCCGAAAGGTAGTGACAGTCACTGCGTCCTAGGAATTACGGTGCGAGATATTCACAACCTGTCTCCTGACGAGTGGACACAGCTGGGACGTCCACCCCGTGGACTGTCCGTCATTGGTGTGTTGCTGACATCTGTGTAAAGTAGAGGAAGATCAAGCTTTATATCGAGTATCTGGCTGTAGAATGTTACATTCATCTTCCGGCAAAAGTAGCTTAGTGGGAAATGACTTTGAGTAGCAAAGAGATGCACCAACCAGTGCTGTATACTCCTTCTTCTAGGTGTACATAGGGAATGCAAAAAGAAGTGTCCCATGTTCTTACTTAGTATTCAAGGCCATTACTTTATAATACATATATTAGCTACCTTTCATAAGTATTATCACAAGATGCCAAATTTATTTTGTTTACTGATAATAAAAACTTTGCAGTAAATAGTAACTCGAGTATACTATTGGAAAGATTGGTTAATGTAATTGTCATGGGCATGCCAGTAGAATCTAACACTACTGGTTCTAAACCAGTTCTTTGTCACCAAACTTTGAAAAGACACACAATACTTAGTTCAGAACTTGAAAGAGATTTCTACGTAGTAAATGCCAGAAACTGATGACGAGCAGATAGAAGAGGTTGACAGTGTTACATTTGTGGGATTACACATTGATAATAAATTCAGTTGATAGAATCATACCACCTAACTGCTGAAAAGTCTGTGGCTGTTGTCTCGCTGATATAAAAAAAAAAAATCTAGTATTGCTTCACTTAACTTCCATGCCATAATGCCACACGGGATCATTTTTTGGTGTAACTCATCAAGTGAAACTGAAGTTTTGCAAGTCCAAAAGTGTGCAATACAAATTATTTGTGTTGTAAATTCAAGAACATCACGCAGAGGCATGTTTGAGCAACTGGGGTTACTAGCTGTGGCTTCCCAATATATTTATTGCTTAGTGAAATTTGTGATGAATGATATATATCTTTCAAATGAACAGTTCATTTCAGGGAATGAATACTATAAATAATAAAATTGATGTCCATTATTCAGCCACCTCTTTGTATTCGATCGATGAATTTCTGAGTAGAACTGCTTGATCAGTTCGCTTCTTTTCTGATTTTTCCCTTTCCCACAGTATGTGATTTAGTTTCACACATTCATGTGCTACAGATGCAGTTTCTCAGAAATTTCCTTCTCAAATTAAGGCCAATGTTTGATAATGGTAGATTTTTTGTGGCCAGGAACGCCCTCTTCACTTGCGCCAGTCTGCTTTTTATGTCCTCCTTACTTTGTTCAGGATGTGATTTTTGCTTCCAAGGTAGCAGAAGTGCTTTACTTCATTTGTTTAATGGTCACTAATTTTAATGTGAAGTTTGTTGCTAATGTCATTTATGCTACTTGTCGTTATTGCTGTCTTTCTTCATTTTGTTCTCAGTCCATAGTGTTTGCTTATGAGGCTGTTGGTTCCTCTCAGTAGGTCCTGCAGTTCTTCCTAACTTCAGCCAAGGTTAGCAATGTCATCAACGAATCGTACTACTTCTTCTTCGCGGATGGATCACTTAGGACCACGCGTAATCAACATTTGTTGGCCTTCCTTTTCGCACAGTATTCCTTCATAAACAACGAATGGGCTAGCTTTCGTGGCGTAGACCATGTATGTCGGTTAAGTTTTTCTCTCTTCTTCCTCAAAACCCCGTGTGTTTGTGATTTTTCTGATTTCATTTCTATCATGTAGATTTGGAGACCCTAAT